>NC_072010.1:33307126-33389626 GCF_027791375.1 Indicator indicator
TTCAAAGACAATTAAAACTTGAGATTTTCACCATCTTGTGGACAAAACATAAAATTGCATCTCTGAGGAAATAATAACAAAGGCTTACATATGTAAGAAACACTGAGAATAAAATGTTTTTTAAAAAAGCCTCGTACAATTCAGGTGGTTATTGTTGTTGTTTTTTTAAGACAATATATCCACTCATTTAAAATAAACAATTTAAAATAAACAATTCTTGGGGAAAAAAAGGAAAAAAAAAAAGGTAGTTCTAGCTTGCATCTAGCTGGTTGTTCTCATTATTAAAGGCATAAACCACTTTTTTTTTCCCCTCCTAGAAAAAATAAGTGTATGACCAGTGACGAAACAACAAATATTTAATATTAGCACATTTTGCTCTACTGTAAATATTTTTACAGCTGCTATAAATAATTCTTCTTTCTGCTGGGGCCTCAAAAAATCCGTGTGTTTGTTATTTTTACAATGCTGTTCCATGTGTTACATTCAGGGACTTGCTGATTTACAAGTGCTACATAATGTTGTTTCCTTCAGTGACAGATACATAAAATATGTACTTGGCCTAAATTAAATACGTACCTTACCAGACAAATAATCACTTATGGATGCAGTATGCCAATGCAGTAAGGCTATCATATGCAAAAGGACACTCTGAATGGTTTAGTTTTTCATAATTTGTTAAGCATGCAGAAATGAATCAGTTTTTTCCACTTCAGGTGACTTCTTAATCAGCGACTGTTCAATTAATCAATCTTTTCTGTAGATACAGTTTGAATGCAAGGTATCAGCCTAACTACATTCCTGAGGTAAACAACCTCTAATTATTATTCTGTCACAGGGAAATTAGGGTATGTTGCAAAAATAGTTTATAGAACTGCATAGGAAAATGCTTCCATGGAACAGAAAGTAACCCAGAAAGTAAGAATTAAACAAGAGGGTGAAAGGCCTTGAAATATATGAATACAAAAATGAAACCATTTGTTACTGCAAAATTGCTGGTTTACATCAAATTTGCTTAGCTTATGAGATACTGCTTAGCCCACAGACTGCTCTCTAAAGATTCCTAATCACTATTTAAAAAAAAAAAAAACAACCCAACCTTTAATGTCAAAATGACATTTTTGTTGAGCTGGTAGAGACTCCTAATCTACGTCACACCAACATCATGGTGCTTTCTGACATCAACTGGCTGAGAAGTCTATCACCTTGGTGGGAACAGTCAATCTGCTAACATTCAGGAGAACCTGGACAGGCTGAAGGAACTGGTTGGCAGGACCACTTCACAAAATTCAGCAAGGACAGATGCAGAGCCCAGTGTCTGAGAAGGAAGAGCCTCTCACAAGGAATGCTAGGCTGGAGAGTGGCTCTGCTGGAAGGGACCCAGGGCATAGCAAGAATAAGAGCCAGCAGCATGTCCTGGCAGCTGAGGAGGACAGTGGCCTGCCAGGCTGTATGAACAGAAGCATGGTTGCTACGTTGACAGAAGCAGCTCTTCTCTACTCAAGACAACCACATCTAGCTGCTGCACCCAGTTTTGGGACCTCTGTACAGGAAAACCAATCACAACTCCAGCAAAGGCCACCACAACGATCAAGGACCTGAAGCACTCACCCTTTGAGGAAAGACTGAAGGAGCAGGGCTCATTCACCCTGAAGAAGAGAGGGTTGGTGAGGGACCTCACAGCAGCCCCTCAGCATCTGGATGGATATCAAAAAGGATATGGGTCCAGGCTCTCCACAGGCATGTGCCAGCAATGTGCTCTTGTGGCCAACAGGCCAATGCCATTCTGGGGTGTATTAGAAGGGGTGTGATTAGTAGGTCGAGACTTTTCAAGATCCCTCACAGTGAAAAAGTTTTTCCATATGTTTACATGGAACCTCTTATGCTCCAGCTTGCACTTGCTGCCCCTTGTCCTATCTCTGGATGTCAATGAGAAGAGCTCAGTCCTCCTGACACCTATTTATAAACATCAATGAGGTCACCCCTTAGTCTCCTGCTCTCCAAGCTAAAGAGCCCCAGCTCCCTCAGTCTTTCCTCGTAAGGAAGACGTTCCACTCCCTTAATCGTTTTTGTGTCTCCGCGTTGGACTCTTTCAGCATTTCCCTGTCCTTCTTGAACTGAGGGGCCCAGAACTACACACAGTATTCCAGATGAGGCCTCACCAGGGCAGAGTAGAGAGGGAGGAGAACCATTCTCAACCTGCTAACCACATCCCTTCTAATACACCCAAGAATGGCATTGGCCTTCTTGGCCGTAAGAGCACATTGCTGGCTCATGGTCATCCTGCAGTACTGTGTCAGTGTGAGCTGAAATTCCCCCCTCCCCGCCCCGACAATAACCAGGCTAGCCCAGTCTGGAAGCAAATGAAAGCTGTATTTACAAGCAGAATCTACAATCTATGATGAAATGCAATGAATATGCACAAATATACACAATTCACAACGTTTACAAATATATACAATCAACAGAAAAGCACAACCAAGCTCCCTTTGCTTCCCCCCAAAAGGGGACCCTTCCCAGAGGGGCCTCTCTCCCAGCTCTCTTTCCCCCAGACCCCCCTGGACAAAAAAGCAGAGTTAGTTAAGCAGAAAGTTGTTAACTTAGCTGCCAAGGTCAGTATGTGTTATCTTCAGCCAGAAGAGAAGAAGAAAACAGCAGCCAGACAGCCCAGCAACTGCCCCCACTGCCGAACGCAGAATGTGCAGAGTGCCCACTTTGTTTTGGGTAATAGTTCTTAAACATTTCTATCTAACCCATGGAAGTGTTTAGAACTATCAGTATTTTGCTTTCTTACACCCAATAGTGACTTATTTACACTCTTTCACTTTCTCTGTTTGAACTTTGCAAAGAAAAATTTAAAAAGACAGTTTCAAACCATCACAAGTACTTTGTAGCTTTGGACACATTGTACATAGTTTAAGTACAAATAATGCACATGTTTGTTTCTACCAGAACCCCTGTGATCTTACAAGATGATTAATAGAGAATAGCACTTGGAATACGTAATGGGTCCATATATTGGAAATTTTAAAACTACCATTAAATGCTCACTTTTCTCATGGCTTGTATTTATTATTTATACTGCCCATGAATACTCAGCACTTGAAATAATGAAGAAAAGTCTTTACCTCAAAATTTAATATGGACTTGGAAGTGATGACACAGAGGACAAATCTAATTGGTGCATTTGTGCATACCCTGGCGTTTTCTGTAATGCTTTAAAACTCACTTTCTCTTTTTTTTTTTGTGGCATTTTTATATATAATAGATTTAAGCAGTGAGGTAAAACTAGAAAAGCATGTTTAAACAATGGGAATCAGAATGTTAGAGGTCAGAAGGGACCTCCAGAGATCACTGAGTCCAACTGCCCTGCCAAAAGCAGCATCGCCTAGGGTAGTCCTCACAGGAATGCATCCAGGTGGGTCTTGAATGTGTCCAGAGGAGACTCCACAACCCCTCTGGGCAGCCTGTTCCAGTGCTCTGTCACCCTCACTGTAAAGAAGTTTCTCCTCATGTTGAGATGAAATCTTCTGTGTTCGAGTTTGCATCCATTGTTCTTCGTGCACCACCAAAAAGAGATGTTTCCATCCACTTGACACCCAACCCTCAAATATTTATAGACACTGATGAGATCCCTTCTCAGTCTTTTCTTCTCGAGACTGAACAGCCCCAGGTCCTCTCGGTTTCTGTTGACTGGGGAGATGCTCAAGACCCTAATCATCCTTGTGGCTCTCTGTTGGACCCTCTCTAGCAGACCCCTGTCTCTCTTGAACTGGGAAGCCCAAAACTAGACACAGTACTCCAGGTGTCGTCTCACTGGGGCAGAGTAAAAGGGGAGAAGAACCTCCCTAGACCTGCTGGACACACTTCTCATAAAGATATTGGCCATGCTTTTACACAATTAAAGGGTCAATTCTTTAAACATTAAGAAGAAGTTCCCTCAAATCTGATTGTCTTGATATTTGCAAGTCTAGTCCAAACACAACACGTAGTGTCAGTGTTTCCAGTGCAGACTCATACTACTAAAATTAAAAATTAAAGGAGGCCAATTTCAGATGTGATAAAACTTCAGAGGCATACAGGAACCTGCAACATAGACACTGCCACTGTAAACACACTTTAATGAGCTGCCATGTGCTACTCTGGAATATCGCTGAATTTGCCCTTATAAAGTGAAAAGGCTAATATATTATCAAACTTAAAGGCCA
The DNA here is from genome assembly GCF_027791375.1 of Indicator indicator. NCBI lineage: Eukaryota > Metazoa > Chordata > Aves > Piciformes > Indicatoridae > Indicator > Indicator indicator. The sequence continues at coordinate 33,311,332 of NC_072010.1, forward strand.
AAGGAAATATTACTGAAGAGCACAGCTATAAATCTCTTTTTCAATGAGCAAGTATGCAGTATTTCAAATAAATGTAACGTTTCATTTTACAATTCTTAAAATGAATTCTAAACAGGCATACAAACAGCACACTGAACAGGACTTTTAAGTCCCACTTTTCACCATCTGAAATAACTTCTTCTGGGGATAATTAAAACCACCCCCTTTATCTTTTTTTTTTTTAACCTTAAATTCAGAACTGATATAAACCAGAAATAAGAAATCTACTATCTAAGGTCAGGTCTCTTCCCCTCATATGGAAAATTCTCAGACTCCTGTTTGCTTTACATTAAGGTGTGTGCTACCATTGGCCATCCAAATGTTTTTGAAAAGAATCCACTGAAAAAGCCCCATTGAATACTCAGCTTGGAAATGATCTGCCATATTTACTCTAAATGAGAAGCATTTCTGTTTGGAATATACCATAACTTTTAAAATCCAAACAAATCAGAGCAGAGTAAAAAAAAAAAAATTATATAACTGACTGTGCTGGTTTGAAGCCAGACAGATCCTTTTTTGCCCCAAGTGGGACAAAAGAATGACACTCACACAAATGGATTGAAGAGTAATGGTAAGTTTAAATGGAAAAGCAGTTGGTGAAACTACAAAACTACAAAGCATAGTGCCAAGAACATCCCAAAGTGTACAGAGTCCCTCACATAACACCCAAAGGTTTCCCAACTCTTCCCTTCTCCCCACCTGAGGGTCTACCCAAAACCCCCAGGGCTCTTTCATCCCCCCCCTGCCCCCCACTGCTAGGCTAGTCTCAGGCTGGCCAGGTCTGAGACTGTCCCCCCACCTCCTTTCTCCTCCTGGCATTAGGCTTAGACAGGCCTAAGAGGCCTTGAGATACTCCCCCACCATTACCCGATAGGGGAGCATCTCCCACGGGGGCAGAGAGGGAAGAAAGAGAGAGAGAATGACTTTGCAGATGGATTTATAGGGTGCAGGATTTATGGGTAGAGATACACCGCTTCCTGTGCCCACCTTATTGGGTTGGACACTCGGAACACCAGAGGTATAGCTTATGTGGCAGTAACAGGAAGCACCCAGCCTAAACTGCCACACCGACCTATGGAAAAATGAGCAAAACTGATTTGTTTTCCCTGTATGTTAATATAGCCTATAATATTACATATCTCAAGGGTTTTGGGTTTGTTTTGTTGTTTTTTTTTTGGAGACCAGACCATGTGATTGCCCTAATTAGCACAGTACGCACTAGACTGATTATTTCTAGAGTACCAATACACCACTGCAATGTTACCATGCCTTCAAGCCAAACAAAAGTCATATGCTTTATTAGTATTTTATTGTTTGCTTTTTATCTTAAGCAGAACACTAGAATGGTTCACAAGCCATTAGAAGTCTTGGGAAAAAAAAACCCTAATGTTTTTGGCAAGAGCATTTCATATTCTCACAACATGTGTTTTTTCATTCAACATTTACCAAACACAAACATATTAATGCAGCACACCTACCTTACACCTAAAATAAGACCAGCTTCTCTCCTACTCATTTTCTGTTCAAATCCTCCTTTATAATATGATGAAAGACTCTAAAAAGAAAGGGAAAACAAGCAATAATTAGTTTCATGTCCAAGGAGCCAGGACCTAAGCCGTATTTCTATGAACTTGTTCAGAGCTTAACGTTCATCTATAATTTATTTTGAAGGCATGGAATGACTACAAATCCAATAATATGAAAGGACTTCTCCTGAGCGTTAACACATACAAAACCTGGGTTAAAAATAACTACCTGTGTTGTTACAATCTTCTACTGCTAATAAGAGATATTAATAGCTGCAACCATTAAGAACCTGCTTTCAGGCAGAAAGAAGTCCAGAATCAAAGTACATACTAGCAGAGTAGTATAATGCCTGTGTTGGGGAGGGCAAGGGAGGGAAAGAGGGAAATTTGTTTAGAACATCATTGGTACCATTGCAACAGAAAACAGCAAAAGTCACAATATTTTGTCATCCCAGGAATTATGAACAGTCACTCTGAAGTCCAGACATTTCTAGGTAAACCCAACAATAATAGGATAAGAACAGATAAATATAATATACTGATGAAGAGTCCACAAGTTTTTTTTCACATGAAGAAATGTTACTTCAAAAAATGTCTGTCAAGAGTTCTTTTAAGGAACCCTGAAAATAAAACAGGAATTAACAAAACAAGCAAAAAGGGGTAACACAAAGCCACAATGTCTGCTTTCTGGAAATCGCTGAGTTGCAGAACACTGAAAAATAGCAGAGTATATGGAGAAATCCTAACCAACTCTTGCTTTTGTATCTTTCCCTAAATACCAATGAATGATGGTGATTAGATACAGGACCTGGGGTTACTTATTTTAAGCTCACTGGCATATAAGACTTTAGCCACTGTTTTAAGAAGGGGGAAAATATATGAGTGGAAGAACACTGAAAAGGTGGTGACAGAGATGAAAGTAAATCATTACAACAATTAGTTGTCATAGGGAATGGGTTGAAAATAAATCTATTTCTCAAATATTAAAAAAAAAAAATAAATAAGAATTCCTGACCCACCACTGATGGTTAGCAGTGATCTCCACAATGCAAATGTTTCTACAAGAATTAAGGACTAGCTCACTGCTACACAATTAATACTCTAAGCTGTGTAAATCCCAGAGGCAACAACAGATAGAGCTCCAAGACACCCTGCCTTTGGGAACTGGCACTAAGTTATCCCTCAACAAGGCAGAAGGTTTTTCCTCAATGCAAAACCTATCAACTGGGGAAAAATATGCTTTATCACTATCAAAGGGAAGTCTGGCCTGAAAGCTGAGATTATTTTTAAGTGCTACTTTTATCCCCAAGTAAAAATATGCCTGGCGTTTAATAAAACACTTCTCTCACTAAATATATCCATTCAGATTCAGTGTGAATTTCGCCTTATGTTTATGCAAACTCTCTTTTACGTAATTTCAAAAGCACTACAGTATTTAAATGTTCTGTGACACCTAAGCAAAGCCTTTAATTAGGCTTCGGAGCAACACTCACCCTAAAGCACGATTCAGAAGTACTTCACCTCTTGCTACCATGAAGTTGCACGCAGGCATAGGAAAGATTTTTTAGCATGCTGAAACGACGTGAAACTAATTTTATCTTTTTCCCATTTCAAATCATACATGAAATAATGGCTACTGTAACACTACAGGTATCAAAGCTGAAACAACTGTGGACATGTCATGCCTACAACAAAAATCTGTTGAGGAATCTGCTACAGTTACAGGGCAAAACAAAGCAGGTATCTGATAGTGCACACTGATATTAGAGGTTAGAGTATACAAGACTAAGGGAACACACAGGGCTTCTCCAGTCCTACAAGAGGAAACGATGCTAATGATCTAATGGCTACCAGATAACACCCTTGAGGAGGAAGAACTGCACAGCAATGATTCTGACAATTACTACAGACAGGAGAGAAAAGCACAGTTCAGTGTCCTCTGAAAGATTTTCCAGAACTTCTCCCACAGCACCTTAGGTGCAGATGGATTTCTGAAAAGGTTAATTCTTATCTGCCCTTCAAAACTCTGGCATATAACTCTAATAGAGGAGAGCACTGGTTCACTATTCATGTAGAGAAGAGCACTATTTCTATTACCTCTAACACAGTTTGTCTCTGTTCTCTGTAGATTTAATCCAAAATACTATTTGAAATAAGAGAGTAGTGAGGGATGGCTATAGGCTTAAATTCAGAAATACAAGCCTACTTCTTTGACACTGTTCTAACCTTCGGGAAGCCTTGATTTGATTCACTTCCAAGAGGAATGAAAGAAGAAATACTACTGTATGTGTCCTTTTGAACATAAGCAGAAACAGTTTGTTAAATTGGTCATCAAGAAAAAACATTTTCTTCTCTGAATTGAAGCACATAGCAAGAATAATAAATTCTTAAATTACAATCTTAATCCTAAACAGAACTAAAAGCAAAAAGGAAATTAGACATAGAAGCTATTTTTCCCATTGGTTGCAGTAAGGGGAAGAAACATTGAGTCTTCATTTTAGGAAATATCTTACCAAATTTCTAGTTCCCTAATGAAACAACTTTGGTATGCTATTCAAATGAAAGCAATTTTTCCCTCCTAGCTGTAAATTCTAAGTAATGGCTGCAATGAAATGAAACAATATGCAGATGTTTTTTGCTACAAGAACTCCTCAATGACCAGGCAGTTCTAGACACTTGATTGTTTGTGCCCTGCTGTGCTGCCCCTCCAGCAGATATTAGCATAGTTAAAGTCTCACATGAGAACCCATGCCTGCAAATGTGAGCATTATTCTGGTTGTTTGTAGAAGGCTACATCTGCTTCTTTGTGATTGGGCACTCTACAGGGAACATCCACCACAACACTACCTGCCTGGTCTGTCTGCTGATCCTAACCCACAAATTCCCAGGTAGCTCATCACCCATCCCTAGGAAGAGCTCCATTTATTCCTGATACACTCTTACATATTGGCCAACTCTCCTGTCTTGCCTTTCCTAAAAAGCCTGCATCCACCACCCCTGATAGAACTCCAGCCATGTGAGCTCTCCCACTGGGACAGTATTGAAACTGTGATTATTTATTAAGTCAAGCAATTGAAAACAAATTCTGTACTGGAATAAGCATTGAATTGAGTTCTCCATTTCTCTGATGAATTTTAGTAGGGGCTACCATTTAATTTACTTCATTCCCTTGCAAGCTGCTACTGTTTAGCAACTTATGTAAGGAAATTCTGCTTCATAAACACATACTATTAATAGATTGGGTGGAAGAATAGAAAATAGCTGGGCTTGCTCTGCAAATGCTTATCCAATCCTGCAAATTTTCACAAAAGGCAGTCAGCTATGGAAATTCAATTCATTCCCACCATGACATCCTCAAGACACTTTTTGTGGCACAGCACAGGGAAAGCATAATCATTGTTTCCATGCCAGGTAAGAGAGTCAAAACTCCACAACTGAGACCATCCATCATATTATGTGAAGTAGTGAATTTTTCTGAGAAGTCTGTGTTTTGTTCCATCACAATGACAACTTTCCATTGAAAAGGTAATACACACTGAAAGGAAAAAAAAGAAAACACATACCAAAACAAAACCCAAACAAATCCCCAACAAAACAAACCTACATAAACAACATAAACAAACTATTTAGTTGTGTTATAATATAATCTACAACCTACAAAGATCCACTTAACTTTTTTAATACCACTTAGAAAAAAAAAATGTAAAATAGATTGCAAACTGCACTATTCTCTGAGAGCTTTCTTTTCAATGAAGGACAAGAGAAATGGTTGCTAGCCTCATCTCTCAATTCAGAACTCTCATGAGTCTAAGAAGAATCAGATAAGGATTGATAAGGGAATTCAATAAGGGAAACAGTGCAAAAATCTAATTAAGTGTTGTAGAAGACATCCCTTTCTTCTGCAACACAGAATTTTCAGGGTTGTGGGATTTCAGTATTTTGACAATTCATTTTGCTTAAATTTATTTTTTATAGAATCACAAAGTCATTAAGGTTGGAAAAGATCTTTAAGATCATTGAGTCCAACCGTAACTAACAACCACTAAACTATATCCTGAAATGCCACACCTACACACTTCTTGAACGTGTGACCCCACCACCTCCCTGGGAAGCCTGTTTCAATGCCAGACCACTCTTTCAGTAAACAATTTTTTCTTAACAGCCTAACCTCCTGCCTTAACCTCCCCTGGCACAACTTAAGCCCTCTCATCCTATCACTAGTTACTTCAGAGAAGACACCAACACTGGCCTCACTACAACTTCCTTTCAGGTAGTTGTAGAGAGCAGTAAGATCTCCCTTTAGCCTTCTCTTTTCTATCTGCCATATCTTCTAATTTTCAACCTTCAATATGATTGATTCAACAACAAAGGTAATGAATGCTGTTGAAATGCTTTTTGTCATTTAACATTTCAAGGAAATATTAACATCACAATTAATAGTATTAAACATCTGAATAAGAAAAGCTAAATGAATACCTACTGCTATGCACCTTCTACTACACAGAAACAAGAAAGTGTTACTGGCCTTTGGAACACCAGTAACAGAGCTAGGCTCCATCTAAAAAAAATTAAAAAATCACTGTTTCTGTGGAAACAGTATTATGACTTGTCATACACGTGAAATGACAATGTTTCCTTCTCTGTCTTTCTTCACTGAAAAAAGAAACCACATAAAACTGCACGACTAAATTAAAGGAACATTTAAATTTCCTATGATAAAATGATTGCTTTATAATTGCGCAACTTGACCTCATCCAAGTCATTTATTAGTGAGCAGAAAGAAAGGATAAGCAGCATCTGGATTTATATTGCAAACAAGAAGGGGGAATGGGAGATGCACAAGTGTAGGAGAGGAAGAGTGTGGGCTTACAGAGAGAACAAACTAGACTTTAAATAGGCAGCTGCTTCAGCCTCTGAAAAATGGAGGTGATGAAGGAAAGGATTTGATTCTAGAAAGCTAGAGCGACCACTGAAAATTACAGCAAACAAGTTAGGCACCTCCAAACACCACAGGAAACTAGTAAAGTAACACTAAGCCTAGACACTAAATGTCATGAGATGCTTCCCAGCAAGAATAGGTAGAAATACCAACTGCTTGATTTCCTTTGTCAGTGCAGCTCAGAGGGCAACATGCTGTAAAGAAACATGATGGAAGTACTGATCCACAATTTATACTCAACAGTTCAAATCACCCAAGTAAAATCACATAGGGCCACCAAAATAAGAAGCTTGGACAATAAGGATTTACATAGGATATTTGTACCTAACGTTTTCTCTATTGTTATTTCCTGTTATAAACAGGACATAATTAATTATTAAGGGGAGAAGAAAAGCAACTTGGAAAAAGTACACTCCAAGGAAGTAGTACCTGTAGAGTAGTAAAGAACAAATAACCTTGGCCAAGAATTATACAAGGATCTTAAACTTGAACTATGATTGTAGAAGAAAAATATTATCACTGCCCTCATAAATGTAAAGATGACAAACACACACAGTTAAAGGCTAATAGGAAAAGAGTTTTTACTGTATTCAGCAGATCTCGTCTTACACTGAAAACTTGTACTTTCAAGTTCAGAGATAGAATAGGAGGAGAGGGATACTCCACTGGAAATCAACATACAATTCTGGACTGTAAAGCAAGATGTGAAGGCAGGAGAACGTAGCTCCAGGGACTGAGAATCCAGAAGCTTGGGCTGCTCTTTACAGCTGTTCATGAGGTCTGCAGGACTCAAAGTCACTGTGGTAAAAACAGGACAGGCCTGTAACGAGCTTGGCTCAGCCAGCATACCAGTATTGAAGCACACAGTTTCCTAGGAACAGACACCTCTCTGTGCAATAACATGTCATATTTCAATGTGTTAAAAAGAGTCACTGTCTGCTTTCTTATGTGAACATGTCTGAATTTAGATTCTCTAGCCTTTACCTACAAATGGATAGAAGCAGAAATGCTGAAGTAAAACTGCTAGAGAGGGAGAGTGAAGACTGAAGCCACATGTCCTTATTGCTAGCTACTTCTAGGAAGCTTGCAAGTCAGAATGAATCCATACCATGTGAAAGCAATTTAATTCTCAGCACCTAAAGTCCCCTCTGCTGTTTTGGCAGGCAGCTTGGGAATCTTTCAATTACTTTCAAAAGGGGAAGAAAGATACTTTTTTTTTTAAATAGTGTTGGTCTCATAACAGCAATGCAATAGAGGTACAGAGAGCAAAACCTGACCCAGGAGCACCATTTCTGACTGATACACACCCCAATTACAAACAAGTGTGGACCAGCCCAAAGAGGACAGCCCATTTTTTGAGTCTTCCCCTCCCCAGCACACTTGCACTGATCGAACTTGCACCTTCAGCACAACACAAAGTACAGATGTCAAACTAATCTGGACCCTAGCATCTGTCTATATACTGTAGATGGCTCTGTGCTGCAAGTGGCCTCACATTAATAGGTAGAATGTTAATGATGACTTAAAAAAACATAATTTAATATAATAATTTCTCAGGAAATAATAATCTACAACAACTACTCCCTCAACATCCTCACCCATCAGCAACAAAAGTGCAATTGTATTCCTTCCACTGTAGGCAACACCCTTCCACAAGCAGATATGTATCTCATTGGGAATTATTTTACTCAAGCAGAATTGGACCATATTGATTTACCAACGGATAGTACAGCCACTAATGCAAAAAGTAAATGATCTCAAATAAATCCTGCATATGCTTCTCTCACAACACTAGCTCTTGATATTTTTACCTTGTTATATTCTCAAATACTTAGGGGCAAAAAAAAAAACCCAAAGCCAAAAGTTCAACATTAACTGGCTAAGAAGAAAGGACGTTTCATATGTGAACAAGAAAACAAGTTTCCCTATCTCTGTGGCAACTTCTCTTAGAAGTTTATCAATTTGTCTTCTTGATTTTAACCTGGTATCAGAAAGAAAAACGATTAATTTCTTTCACTTTAACTTCTTGAAATGAAACCGCATGTCATCACTTTGCAATCTCTAGGAATTAGCCATTTTCTCACAGTGCACCTCAACAATTTATCATGCTCTTACTAGCAAAGAGTTCTGAAACACAGAACATCACTAGGGAAATTAGAACGGTTTTTCAAACTTACAATAATCCTTTGCTATAGCTTCATCCAAAGGGATTTAAAACATACCAGATAATATGCCATAATATACACGTTAAGGAACGTCCCTACCTTGAAAAAAATAAGCTAAGTGTCAGTTACCCTATTTAACATACAATGTCTAAGTACGTGAAATATAAAATCATAAATTTAGCATAAAATAACTTCTAAACTTACAGAAGTTGAAATCCTCTTTGCTGTCTCTGTAACTGCCTGCCCCAATGGTTTCCAAAGATGGAAAGCATAACGACCTGGAAGAGATCGAAGTATAATTAAATTATAGCCAACATTCATTAACAGGGGGGAAAAAAAAGTCTCAAATTTATGTTCATCAGCTTCTAGCAAAAAAAAAAAATGTTTAAAATAAAATCAAAACTCTTCCTTACTAATCTTTTTGTCTCATTTATTTGCAATAGAGCACTGTCACACTACTGCTTTTCAAGATGCTTCCTCAACAGCTGTTTTTGATCCTGCTTAGCCAAAGCCCCACAGTAAACCTGGAGTACATCTTTCAATCTTTGCACTACTGGAGGAAGAAGGCAAGAAGTTTAGTATAGTTCATCTAAAAACACAGTCAGGGACTGCAGAGATCCATTTTATTTGCTTACAAATAAATACATTTAAATGCATTTCAAAATGACAAATGAAGATATCTGCCTGGTGAAGTTCAAGAAAAAGGGCAGTATGAAACATGAGCTTTGGATATGCATTATTTATTAAATACTGTTCAAAGGTTATGCCTTCAAAAAAAGAAATCTATGTACTACATGTTTCTTGCTGTGATTTTGTATGCTTAATCACACATCTTGTAAGCACTGCATTTTTTATTTTCTTACAAAAAGAGGATCTTCTGGGATTAGGAACCATTCAATTCCCTACCAGCACTGAACGTCTATAAGTAGGAAAGTCTAGAGGGAACTCAGACTGTGTTCTCAGAGGTATAAAGCAAGTCTTGATTCTAAAGTTCACAGATCCGTGCTATGTTACTGGAGGGTTTTCCCTGTAAGTCCCCTATCCCTAACTACTGTTTTGAGTATTCATTACCAATGTAACTATTAACAAAAAACCAGAAAAAATTTTAATAAGATGTGGCTCCAATTCATTCAAACACTATCTTGCTTTCATTCTTAAAATTATTTTATATAAAAATAAATAAATAAAATCTATATAAAACAGGTTATTTTTGTCATCTTAGCCTGTGCCTATGTTAAAGCACAAGCTAAACCCACTGTTGAAATCTGTGCTGAAATGCTGTGATGTACTAATATATTACCTCATGTTCCTAATGTTTTGTTACCACTTTGTCACTAGCTACCATTAATTTTTAATTTCAACCAGCAACAGAAATTGTAAGACCATTCCTCTTCTGCTTCTATACCAGAACATAGACAAACCAACTGCTTAATGGGCGTATGTCACCAAAAATTCTGTCTTTCCTTTCCCTAATTCAAAAAACCCCAACAGAACCATACCCACCAAACAGCAGATATTGGTGCACCTTATTCATCTGTTACATTTATTCTTGGTGCAAGCACTTGCACATAGCTGACCTTGGTTGCTTTTACATGCTGAAAATAATGGCAGTCAGTTTGTGTATTTCAAAAACAGAATAGATGACAGCTAGCTTGTCTGAGTAACCCAGAGTATAAATCATGTTAAGCCCATGTTCTGCGTTGTAGTAGTTTTAGGCTATGCCTTTAAAATTTCTCCACAGATCTTGAACAGAAAGTAGTAGAACGCAAATAAATCACTATTGAGTGCAAAAAGGAAAATCATGATAATTCTAAACAATTCCATCAGAGAGATAACGGACTTAAACTAGTTGTACAAAACCAATTTCTCTCTTTTCACTTCTTCACCCTGGGAAAGACTAACTTGCTTCTGCTTGACCTTGGCTGCACTGCTTTGTTGTGACTGGTATTAACAACAACTTACCTGCTCTTTTCTTTTGTCCCTTTTGTGTATAGAGGGCTAGGGAGAGGAGGAGCAAAGGGCAGGGAGAAACTGTTGCAGCTCCTCGGTCTTTGGCCAGGGGGGTTCTTGTGCTGTTTATAAACTATAAATACCTGTAAATATTTGTAAATACTGTATATTTTGTACATATTAATTGCATTTCATTGTAGATTGTAGTTTTGTTTGTAAATACAGCTTTTTTTTTGCTTCTAACTGAGCTGGTCTGGCAAAATTTAATGTTGGGGGGAATTTTCAACCCACCACGTGTTCAGACTACAACCTATTTTTCAGAATACACAGCCCATATGCAGAGAGTTCAGGTATTAAACAATGAACTATGGGAACAATTTAATAGATAAATCATTGTAGCCATTAAACACTTCCCTCTCAATTTGAATTTGTCAAGTTATCACCTTCACATTACAAGACCCTGTCGCACTCTTCTGTGCTAAAGAAGCTCCACCTTGCAACATGCTATAAAATAAACAAAGATTTTCACATTGTATTTTGCAAATAAAAAGCAGGTGCAACCTTTTAGCTGCTGCTCATAAAATTAGTTTCTCCAGCAGTGACTTTTCAAAAAGAATTTTGGGAAGGATTTTGAAGGGACAGGAACATTAACTGGATACGATTCTCCACAGCACCGTCAAGCAACCTTTCCACTATTTATGATCATAAAAATTTCATTCCCCCTTTTGGAAACAGCAGCTCAAAAGCGGTAGTTCCATACTCAGCTAGTAATTTAACTTACCTGCAAATGCAACAGTTGCAACACCAAGTCCAACTGCTATCATAGTTTTGGCCTAAAGCAGAAAACCATAATCAGAATATCATGCAAATCCTCATTTAAAATATATGTACCATTAACAGTGATTTCTGAGGTCTGCTGTCGACATTTCATACATAATTTACAAAAAGATAGAAGTTCTTTATTCCACAGGCTACATTGGATTTTATAGTTCAGTTCCATTAACCCATGCCAATGCATCAGGCTTGATTTGGAACCAGTCATTATCAAATCAGTGAAAAAACACAGACAAAGCAGCTCATAGTATGCAATGACAAAAAACACAAAGCAGACAACTATTCAGGATTACTTCAAATTATTTGTGAAAAACAGTTCCACACAGTACATAACAGAAAGTATCAGTTTATTACAAAACCATGAAAAGCTAAAAAAAAAAATACCGCTTTGCAATGTCCTTCATTAGGAATTTCATAATGACATTGCTTGAAAATGTTAGTGAAATATTAACTTAAATGCTGCGGCCACAAAGGTACATTAGCGTTCTCCATCTTTCACACTTTGACTCATGGAAGCCCCTATAAAGACAGGAGGAACCTCTCTTGCTTCCTTAGTGTTAATCACAGGCTAGACTATCTTATGGTACAAATATTTGTAAACAGGCAGGCTTGTGACAGATTTTAGACAGTGTTCATTATCATCTAAAATTTCCTTTAAGTCTAACTGGGCTCTTGGAACCAAACCCATAAAAAGAACATCTGGTTAAGATAACAGTAACTCCTACCTTTTACTAACTCAAACCCCTCAGATTAGGTGTATATATTTTCCTATCCAGTGCTGAAGAAAGTCAGGCACTTCAAAGAGGGCTGTAAGAGCTATCTCCATGTTAAACAAGAAGCTGTTGCCAGAAAAGTGGTAAACCTTGAAGGAAGGGACTGACTTCCCTCCCTCCCAAGTGTTGGGGGGACCTTTCTACTTCTAAAAAACCTACACGTAATCTTTGAAACAATCAAAATGCAGTCATCTGTGGCACTCTTTCCCTCAGGAAACAAGAGAAATCACATTAGGCCTGTTTTCAAAACCTGAATTAAAAACCACAACAATGGTGAAAATGCTTTTATTACCAGACTGACTTTTCTATATGAGACTTATTTCTGCAGTTATCCAGTAACTGGTTTATGTATTCTCTACCAAAAAGTCTGACAAAGCACACACATTGAAATTTGGGATTTACGTCCTGTTAATAACTGGATTTGGGGCCAAGCTCTCATTGCTGCTAAGATTCCTGGGGCTAAAATTCTCTGGGTTTGATTGTACCCAGTATACTTTCCTGACAGATGGGAGATGGAGTAGGGCAAGAGTTGAGAAATACAGGTTCTAAAGCCTTCTAGAACTGGCTTAGCTCAGACTAGAACACAGGCTGACAACTTTCCCAGCAAACAAGCAGATGTACAAGAGAAAGGCACTGCCATCAAGACCAGTGCCTCCTACAGTTTCAGCTCTGAGGACAAGTATCCATGATTGCTGCCTGTAGTATTGAGCTCAGTACAGAAAAAGTGGTAGCCAGCTCTGAGCTAATCTAGAAGCTGCATTCCTCTGTATCTACCCTCTAGATCCTATGGATTTTAGCTAAGTACCAACCTCCCCTCTACCTAGATGGAGCTATTCTAGCTATCTGCACAATAAAATACTGCAATGGCCTAGAGGTTTCTAGTACTGAAGTGGTGCTCCAAAGCTAAGACTGGGCAAGTTTTGGACTTAAAAATCTTCCTGTCTATACCATTTTAGTAACCTAAGTCTTTCATTTCAGCATAGTCTTCAGCCTTGATTATTAGCATTCATTTCTGAACGTAAAAATAATGTAGCAGTTTTATGTCTGTTGTTCCTTTCAGTTCCACAAGATTTCCCCTCATCTTTAAACCATGGAAAAACTGTAAGTACATCATCCTAAATGGTAGAAGATATAAAACAGTGACGCATACAGTTCATCTCCTCACTAAAATAAAACTCTTTTCATTTCTTCTCACAAATTGGTTTTCCCAGGCTCTCAATATTCAAACCTTATAAAAAGTTCTTTTTATTCCTGTTTAGACATTAACCAGAAACAGCCACATTGCTGGAAACACCATAACCCTATGAAATTCTGTATTTTTCTGTTCTGTGGTTCATGACCATGGATTTATATTCAATAGAGACTTTCCTTGAGCTGTTCAGAGTGACAGTAAGAATCTTTTACTAAGTGGTTACAGTCAATTAAGAGCTCAACAATGTGTTAAATAGATGACACTGACAAAAAAAATATTTATTAGCTTGTGCTTATTCAAATTAAGTATACTTGCTTTGCCACCAAAAAAGGTGGTTTAAGTCAGCGGTTTACAACAAAGTATGCTGCCACTGTAAGGCTTTAACAGCAGACACCTCATCACAGGTAAGGCCAAGCAGAGAGACCAGGCTAATAAATACTACCTGGACTCCTGTCAGTTCTGTGCATAAACAGCCTGTGTCTTTGCACTGTAGTCTGAGAACACAATCTGGGATCTCTGAGGGCCTCTGATAGAGCCAGTCATGTCCACAGGCATGCATTATTTGAATCTCAGTGGACAGTACTAGCAGTTAGTGAAGGCTAGGGCTGCCTGGAAAAGAGCAGGTACAAAAGCAGCTAAGTAGCAGCTCTAGAATAAGAACAGAATGCAGTATCAACAGGCATAGAAAAACAAGCTAGAAAACTAGGTCAAAGTGATGGGAAGCTCAAAACAGACAGGCACAAAAGACCGTCCACAATTTGAATTAATGCGCAACCACCAAAGTACTTGAGAAATATGGTTGTCCAAAGCACAAATACTGGAAATAAGAAAGCGTAATTGCTAATAAGCACCCAGGTCTAAAACAGACACTATGACTGGGTGAAGGGCCAGCTGTCCATGTTTGTGATGAGATCATAACGGAATGTTGGTTGGGGCCATATGTTGCCCTGGCATTTCTTTTGTCTTGCTTATCACAACAGTATTTCAGGCCACAATCAACTTTTACTGGCAGAAGTTGATTTTTACATCAAGTCTGAAAGGACCATCAAGAAATGTCTGTGTAACTGAAAAGCCCACTTAGTGATATGGCTACAGTTCCACTCCCACACTTTACACAACAGAAAATGGAGGTTTAAGTATTAGCCCTTTTTGGAACACAATTTGTGGACAAGAATTTGAAAACAAAACTCTATAGAGACACACTGACAGGTTTTGTCCTCCTTGGCCTCCCTCCTCAGAAGGGATGCCCTTTTCATAAACTGTGACCTCAGCACTATCGAGCATACTTTGTCCCAGGTAATTATGCATGTAATTACAATTGTATTTTCTTACAGCTGTACAGAGATCTCTACAGTTAAGTTCCTATCAGCAGCAATCATAAGGAATCTGTATGTATGCTGCAAGTGTAAATAAACCCTGTTATTGGTGCTTCCCACTGCTGAAGGGCAACCAGACCTACAGCAAATTGGGCTGTGTGTGCATCTGGTACTGGACATATACTCGTGGGAAAACTGTGTTGCTATTCACACATATGACTGCTCCCCTCGAAGGGAACTGGGCCTACAGCAAAGCAGCTGTCAGTGTGTCTGGTGTAGGATCTACACCAACCCATTCTAATTGGATCCCTATTAAGAACTAAGTCCAGCTGCACCTAGCCCCTGTAATCTCTAAGGACTTGGCTAGAATACAAGGGGGATTCATCCCTTACTAAATTTACCCCTCGCTACACGAAACAGTGGTTTGTGGCAATGCAGTTTATTTGCATTAGGAGCAGGTTAGAGAACAGACACTTACCACATAGTAGCTAAGTGGTAACTTGTCATAACAAAGCACCCTGAATGTTTATTATGGGGTGAATATAGCCTGATATTGGAACAGATATAACTGATTCAAATTCAGGTTATGATGTAAGAAAGATTGCACGGCTTGTCTTTTACTGACATGGTTTTTTTCACAAAATGTGAGAAAAGTGACTTCAAATTCTAGCCAGTGAGTCATTTAAGTCCAGATTGACTGAGTTTCCTTTTCCATGCTCACTTAACTAATTTGATTATTTAGAAGAGCAAGTCACAGATATTCTGGTGCTTTGAAATGTAGAGTATAAAGTGCAAAGCCTTAATTAAATTAACTCCTTTCATATCAACATTAAGTGAAACTAACTCACTATAACTGTGGAAGGGATCAGTTCATTTATGGCATGCTGATACAACTACCACCACAACCATCTTTGGCTCCTGTTGCTAGAAAATCCATTTTATTCCAGACTTATAAAGGCTGTTTTAAAAAATAAATAAAAAACTTACTTTCAATTATGACAGAATTGACCTTGCTTCCCTCTACCCTACCAAAAAGGCCATTCAGAAGTTCCTAATATGTAGGAATGAAGGCATTAAAAGAAGGCATTCTGTTAAGATCCAAGAGGGAAAAATAAAGAAATAAAAGATTAAAAAGTAACATCTGTCCCTTTCTTTATTCAATGAATCAGGTCCCAAAGATCAGTAATCAACCTTACGGTATTCTGCTGATCTCAGTATTTTACTTTTACTATGTAGTTCAGTTTTCAGAAACAAATCCTCTTAGATACAGAAAATAAATAGAAGTTTTGTTACATCTGAGAACCCTGAATTTTTAAAAATTCTTTTTGGAAATGCATAAGAAAACACAAATGATAGAAAGGCAACTGCAAGACCTGAATAAGCAAGGTGTTTGGCAAACAAAGGAGGATAAAGCATATTATTTAACATACAGTATGTTCAGCGGTATATATCATATACTGTTAGCATACAAAGATCTGTGGGCTAATCCTTTAATATCTATTTTTCCATTAGCCTTAATTTTTATCAGAAGGAGCAAGGAAGAATGAGATATTCTTTTTTGCAAATTCCTAATCCACAGTGCTTTGCTAACTACCATATTCAAAAATATGATGACCTGTGATTTTTTAGCATTGCAGTTTCTCCTATTAAGTACAAAAAAAGCTTAACTTATAAACAGAAGGAGAATTTCAAATGCACAGTTTTTAAAGCTCAGCACAACACTATTACATCTGACTACAGGAACTACCTTCATGAATGTTAAAATCTGCCTGCTCATGCAGGATTTGGATTTTATCTATTTTGGTTCTTCTTAGTCAAACAAAAAGTACTCTGCTCTTCTCACAACTGGCTTTTAGACACACAGCAAGAACTCCACAGTCTTCTGCCTGAGAGACCTACAGTGTTATCGAATAAGAAGCACAGAAAAAATAATAATTTGTTCTGATGGGTTAGACGGCATTTTGCAATTAGTTCATGTTTAATCATGGATCAGAGAAATAGGATGCACTTACATTCCAATAATTACACAAGTGCATATTGCTGAACTAGAAGCCTAATTGTAAAGAAGATTTGATTTGTGGTGAGTGTTATAGAAAGTGCTGTATACCACTAAGAAGCAGGATACACAAGTATATTAAGCAAGGTGACAAAAATATTTCTGAAACTATATCTTCCCTTACATAAAATTTTTTTACTTGAAAGAAATTTTTCTTAGAATAGAAGCTAGAATAAGGCTTCCATTCCACAGAAGAGTAGCTACATCTTATTGGAAGTCTGTTTCAGAGCAAACTACCTAATTAACTCTACATGGAGCCGGATACATTTTGAAGTGGGATTATATTAAAACTATCTGCAACAGATTTGATTTCATAATCTAATGTTCTCCTTCCAGTCTTACCTTCCTATGAAATGTAATTTCTTTTCCAACAGTGAATTAAAAGCAATTTCAGCTAGATGCTGTTCTCCATACTCACCCAATTCTCATAGTGATCTCTGTCATTTACTTTACAGCAACTTTTTTGGTTTGTATTTAAAACTATGCCGAAAGTTTCTGACAGTTTTGAGTATGTCACAAACGGTATCAGAGCAACAGATTTATTCATAAAAACATTACCATAATGTATTCAAATCAATATTTTTGAGTACATATTAACAATAGCCTTTTGCTTGTATCTTTAGAGACTTTTTATGCTTCTACTGCTGCTATTACATCACTCCAAATTCCAAGTGCTTTTGTAAACACCTACAAGAATAAAAGTGACCATGATCAAGTGACTTCAGCTAACACCCTGGACAGCTCATGAACAAGATTCAGGGTAGCATACTAAACACAGTTCTTTTAGCCCTGAGGGACAGATGTTACTGTTAGACTTTGCTTCTACTACTCTTTCCTTCCACTGTGGCAAGGAGACTTCATTAACCCCATAGGACATAAGAGGAGGAGATGCACAGCATTACAGTTACCATAATATTGCTCTCTGGCAAAAGTTTAGAATTTGGTTATATGAAGCTTGACCACTTTCTGAGTTCCTTAGCCAGGAACGCATTAAGTAGGGATACTATTCTTTCTTCTGGTAACTATCAATATAACACCATCTAGAGAAACTTTGAAATAGGTTCTATTGCCAGCTGCATGCTAACAGTCAGTTTCCAGTGTATATATGTCTGGAAAATACTGCATTCTCCATCTAAAGGCTTAAAGAATAAATTTCAATAGAAAATGGCAGCAATCCAGATTCTAGTCTTCTAAAGACCTAACTCAGTAAGAACCTGACAAAATAACTTGCAACAGTGAAGGAAGACATACTAACCCCAGATAGGAAAAAAGACCCAAAGAATTCATATAAACTATACTATGAATTTCCCTGCTAACATTCCATGGGGAGAGTGCATGTTAAATGTACAGAAAGACTATTCTGACCTAGGTTGCAATAACAACGGATAAAATCTTCCAGAGTAATATGATTTTAAAAACCATATGTAACAAAAAAAAAAAAAGGGGGGGGGAAGGGAGAGGAGAGAGAAAGATTGTAGCGACAAGACCACACACACTATGGATTAAGGCAAATACATCTTTAAAGCCATTTTAACAACGTGAAAACTTCACCATCCAGTGTTTTAAATGGCAATTCATGTATTCCCCCAAATTCTCAGTCTTTCCAAAGAGAACTCACTGTCCCATGTACTAAACAAAGTGCCTACAAAGAAAACACAGAATAAAGTTCCAGTACCCTCCCTTTTAGTGCAAGGTACAGAATAGGAAACTTTGGATGTATTTTGCCTGTGCTCCAGGCCCATCAAGCCTCATCCATATGATAAAATAGGTGAGAAGTAGTTTTCTGAAACAAAACATACAAAACCATTCGTGGTCAAACCTATAGTAAAAAAATTCACACAGTACGTGAAAATACCACTGGTATTCTCTCTTTAAGGCAGGTGGACGAAATTGTAGACCTTGTTTGCTCACGCCTGTGCGCGCTGGAGCAGCAGAGTGCTTTAAGTGGGGCCTGAAGTGCTCCTGTGTATCTCGCTGCTCACGCCGTAGGGCAACGCGCGGCCTGAGGTGAGAAGCACAAGCCTTCGCACCCTACGCACCACCACTTTGACGTCTGCTGTCCACCCTGGGGGACCGATAACGTCTGCCTCCTGTAGCCCCATCCCCCAACCTGTTGCCTAGCTGCTCACACGCGTTACCCTGAGGGGATGTGAAAGCCCCGGGACTTAGAAGCAGGGTAGGTGTCGGCCTGCGGGGGCAAACCGCCACTCGAGTCCTCAGGGTACACCCCTCAACGCCACCAGGCTGAGGGGGAGGAGCGACGACCCCAGCGTCGGCTCTGCAGGCAGCGACAAGCGAAGGGGCCTAAACCGGGGAGGAGGAAGAGGGAAAGGAGGAGCAGCAGAGCCGGCTGCTGCCCTCCTCTCTCCGGGATACGCTGCCTCCCCCTCCCCGGCGCGCTCACCAGCCCTCGGTCCAGCTCGGCTTGGCCCTTGCCGGCGCTCGTAGGGACCCTGGTGTACTCGGCATAGCGTAAGCCTTCGGAGGAGTTCGCCGCTCCTTCCATGATGGAGGGCGGGGAGAAGAAACGCTACAGATCGGCCAGAGGGACAAATTGCTTGACAGGACGGTCTCCGAAGTTCCTTTCCCACCGATCTTCCGGGAGAGGGGCGGGGCGGGGCGTGTGACGCGCGAGCATGGGCCTGGCCGCGGCGCCTTCTCGTACGCCAGGGCCTCGGCGTGGCTTGGCGCTTGAGCGGTTGTGGTGGTGTGTGTGAATGGTCGGGTGGTGCTCTGGTGGAGGACGGCCTTCGCGACTGCCTTCCGCCCGGTGGCCGCCGTCGCTCACACGGGAGGAGCCCGACTGTACCGCTGAAGAGGGCTGTATCCCCCTCCTCGGTAGCTCACAGAATTGTGAGGAAGGGCGGTTGGAGGGTTCATGGCGCCTCACAGAGGGGAAGGAAGCCAGTTCCTACTAGTTTAAACGCTGGGTCGCAGACCGGGTACTGGTGTTTCCTTCGTTTGTCTTAACTGATTAGAGGAGCTGGAAGACTGAACGTTGGATGCTTGTTCTGAGTTCCAAGACAAGAAAGTGGCTGGGGAGGGGAGAGATGAGAGGATGAGAGATAGTTTATGCATTAAAAGTAGGATAAGAAGAAGGAGAGAGCATCTCAGAAAGGCATAGGCCACACTGAAATGTTTCATGTCTATCTTCAGAAAAAATACAGGATTTTAAAAGATGGAAAAGAAAAATTCATATGGAGAGGAAAAATAAAGCCCTAAAATCTGGGTTTAATATTTGTATTTTTGCACCCTAGTTGATATCCCTGAGTGGTTTCAGTGTATTTGTATTTTGATTTCCTTAAAAGTGCTGACAGGCTCACAGTTCACCTTCCAGAAATTCTTTTTCAAGTGATGGCTTATATGCAGAAGGTGTCAATCCCCATTAGTCCTGTACCACGAAATAAAATGCTCAATCTCTTCTCAGTACAGCAGTGTGACAGGTCTTCTTTTCCACTTATGCTGGTTTTCCTTCTCTCCTCCTTGATAGTACTGGCAATAGAGTTGAATTACCTGCAGATTGCTGAGTGGTGTGACTCAACAAAAAGAATTACTCTTCTTATCTCCTGTTTCAAACAGTGATTGTTCTTCTGAGGCATTATTTAAGCACATAGGGTTTTGTATATCTGACTGATACTCAACAATCCTATAACACCAAAAGGCAACAGATTTAATTCATCTCTAAGTAGCTTTTCAAGTACAGCTCCTATTAACCATAAAGGTGAGTTTACCATATTTAGGATTTGATTAATCTCATAAAAATTCATAAATTTAGCTTTCTACAGCACAAAAGTCATTGGAAGTTATACAGTGATCCATTTGGAAAGAAATACATTCCTTTTTACTTCTTCATTGAACACGTATAATCATATGTGAATAATGTTTTGAACCTTCAGTAGAATTGAGTTTCTTGCAATCTGAAAACCTATTTTTAAATCAATAAAAATGTCCCCTTCTGACCGTTTTTTATTCATTGATTTGTATGGAAGCAATGCAGAATAGAATGTCACTTACTACTTTTTTGATTAGCAAACACAGTTAAAAAAAAAAATTGAAAATACTGGAATTTACAAGTTTTCCTTAATTCTCCTCTTCTGCATTTTACTGAAACTTCTTTAAAAAACCCTAGGTCTCTCCTGGTGACAGAATGGTTTTTATTAAAAGATAATCAGCCTTAATAGAAGAAACATACTTGATTTGGGGAGAAAACTGATATTGCAGTGGAAAACCACAGAAAGTAGTACCTTTTTTTTAGTCATCTGCAGTATTTATTCATATTGAAAAGTACCTACTCATAAAAAGAAATCCTCTCTGAGTCCAATGGGACAGTAAAATGAATGAGAGTTACTCATCTCAGCCATCATATGTGTTTGACCAGGTAACTGTAGGAAATACGTGTTGGTTTCTCTAAACAAGAATAGCTGCATTGCTCCGAGAAACTTGAAAGATTCAGTGGATAAGAATCAGCAGAACATCAACAGCAATGAATTTTAACAGTGCTTTGCAGTTCTCTATGGGTGCTTAATATGCCACAATTCTGGACCAGCAAACCCAAAGTAGTTTTAAAAGTATTTCTCTAATATCCAGGTATACAGCCATGATTTTCAAAATCTGACTAAGTGGTATGACATAAAATCCTTGTGAAATAAGAGGAGAGTGATGAATCCCAAATGTTTTGCTGTCTGCTGGTCAACTTGTCTACCAAGAATTACTTGCTTCACCACCTTCTCAGGGATCAATGTGAGGCTGAACAACCTGTATTTTCCCAGATCCTCTTGTCCATTCAGATGGTGTCTCTCTATTCTTCCCAAGTTACCTGCCCTTGCTCCCACCTCTTGTACACTTTTTTTGTATTTGGTTTTAGTCAAGAGCAGCTTGTTCATACACACAGGCTCTCTGACACTCTTGACTTCTTGCTGTCAAGACAGACCGTTCTTAAGCTTTTAGGTAAAGAACCTTGAAAATCAAGCAACTCTTCCTGGGCTCCTCTTCAGTACTGTATCACATGGGATCCTTCCAAGCTGACTCTTGAGACCCCTGAACAGGTCAAAATTTGCTCTCATTCAGCCCAGGGCTGCAGTTCTGCTATTTTGCCATATTTCTCCTGTCTCATGGTCACTACAACCAAGTTCTTCCTCATTTTTAAGTACCAAATCTAGAAAAGCTTCTCCATTCATCAACTGCTTGAGCACACTTCGCATGGAAGTTATCTCAACACTCATGGTAAGTGTAGCAGAGTTTGGCCTTTAAAAACATTGTCATACCACGGTCCCAATAAATATATTCAGGCAAGCTCTGAGATGGAAAACTGGACTGAATATCTTCCTTCTAGCACGAGCTATGCTTCTGCTACTACTTTCTGGACAGTGAGACTCAGGTGGCATATGGGTTATACAGAGCAAACCAGATAACCAACACAAGGGAAAATGCATCTTTTGCAAGGAGTGAAAGACTGTAGATTGTTTTCCTTGGAAGCATGGCGGGAAGGAATGCAAGCATCTGGGTCTTTGGTTATGGTTCTTTCCTGAAGTTCTTCTCAGCATGACACAGCTGTGTGCCACAGTATGCACAGGATGGTGCTGGTAGAGACAATCTGTCCATTACTATTTTAATGTAATCCTAAACATTAGTATGTTCCAGCATATTGTTACTATTAATGTGTAGCAATTTTGTCTGTATTTGTTATGCCATTTAAGTTAATTGTCTGCATACTTTTCCTGTAAATGACTTTCCTAAACAGTCTGTGTTGCAGTATTCCATGTTGCAGTCAGGATCAATGCTGGCAAGAATCCCTCTCTGGAATGAAGAAAGAGATGTCAGATTAAGGCTTGTGAAATTGATAACGGGGAAGGGGGGCTTTTGGATTTACTTTTTACTACTGAGAATTTCCAAAATACCTGTAAGTGTAGCACCTGATCAGTGACATTAGAATGGCAGGGACTAAAGTTTCATGCTGATGATTAAATTTTTTGAGGTCAGGCAGAGAACATAATTGAGAGTTATCAAGGAAATCATAAAGCGTATCATATAAAACCAGTGGAGTCAGTACTTGAGCTTTGCTGAATTGTCATGTGCATACAAATGAATAAAGAATAAATCTTCCCAGTCACTCTACCCGGATTAGAGGTCGGAAGAGTTCATTGCTCCTAAAAGCATTTGTATGTTTCTTTAATTACCACAATATACTATAAAAGCAAAAAGAGGCATGAGCTGTGGGCTTCTACTGTTTTATTTAATAACATATTCTGAAACATTGAACAATAAGGAATATAAAGTTCTTTCTAGATACTATTATAAATTTCTGATTGACACTTTTGGTTGACTAGGTACCACAGGGCAGTATATTATACAAAATCCTAAGATGGAACTAATCATGGCCTTCAGGAATTACAAGAGTACAATTATTCCTTGAAGAAGATAATATATACAGCAAAAGGCTCAAATATCTTTTGTGAATAAGAATGTTAAAGTAATTTATGTGCAAGTGAATCTCTACTTTAAAATCTTAAAAAAAAAAAAAGAGATACATTCAGGAATTTTACAAGTATTATTCTAATACTGTCAGATTTCTCAAGGACCTTTTCCTTCTGGTCACAATGCTGGAGCAATAGCTGTAGGAGTTCTTTGTTTGTGATAAAATTTCTGTAGTTTACCAGCCAATGTAGGCTTTTCCAATAGATTTGCTGCAGGCATTTTTAATGGCATAAACCAATAGTTTTTAGTCCTGATTGTCTTTGGAACATCAGACCCTTAAAACAGCCCTGCTTCATTTTTTAGTATTATTTATATAGCAATATAGATAAGCATAGCATTCTCCAGACATAAGAATACTCTTAAAATGTAGCAATACATCAGGATCTCAATACAGCGAGTTCTGGACATTAGGTCAATTATATTTTCAATCTCTGCTTCCTTTTACTGAAGTGTTAGATAAAGGAGAGGTGGACCTGCTCAAATGCTGAAGGATACTGCAGAGAAAGCAAGGGCCAATTTTCTTTCAGAGAGTGGAAGATGATAGTTTTTGACAGGTACTGTCAATTTCAGCTTTTTGCAATAAAATGAGAAGTGTGTGCAGCATTTTACAACTCGTAAATAGATTACCCAATGCGGAGACACACACGCACTTGTCAAAGCTAATGGCGTTATTTCTGCTGAGCCTGACAAATTGCAGTCCTAAGTCTAAACAAAAATAAATCATGGTCAAATGCTGACATTTAACCCTCCTTCTGGGGCTACCTCTCCAGAGAGCAGAGGAATTTCTTGTCTCCAGCATGCTGAGCTGTAAAAACTAGTTCTCTCAACCCTGCAGAACACACTGTCCTCACAACAGAGCAATCTTGTCCAAGCTGGACATGAGCAGGCAGTGTAAGCTTGCAGCCCAGAAGGCCAATCACACTCTGGGCTGCACCAAAAGACGCATGGCCAGCAGATCCAGAGAGGTGATTCTGACACTTTGCTCTGGTGAGGCCTCACCTGGAGTACCATGTGCAGATCTGGAGCCCTCAGTACAGGAAGGAGATGGACCTGATAGAGCGGGTCCAGAGGAGGGCCACAAAAATGATCAAGTGGTTGGAGCCCCTCTGCTACAAGGACAGAGTGAGGCAGCTGGGGTTGTTCAGCTTGGAGAAGAGAAGATTCCGGGGAAACCTGATAGCAGCCTTCCAGTACCTGAAGGGGGCCTAGAGAAAGGATGGGGACAGACTGTTTACAAGGGCCTGCGGTGACAGGAGGAGGGGCAATGGCTTCAAACTAGAGAAGGGCATATTTAGATTGGACATCAGGAAGAAGTTCTTCACTATGAGGGTGGTGGAACACTGGAACAGGTTGCCCAGGGCAGTGGTTGAGGCTCCTTCCCTGGAGATACTCAAGCTGAGACTCGACGAGGCCCTGGGCAGCCTGATCTAGTCGGGGATGTCCCTGCTGACTGTGGGGAGGTCGGACTGATGACCTTTGGAGGTCCCTTCTGGCCTGGACCATTCTATGATTCTAACAAAACATTTTCTGTGAAGTGCGTGGAACCAAAAGCGATACTACAGCTTTCAGTCATATTAACATTCTGTGGCTTTGGTGTATAGTGACCTCAGATATTTTGCTTGCTGTAAGCATGTTTCGCATCAAGTATTTTAAAAGTCAAGCTGAACATTACTTCTTGTCCAGTTCTAAGTTTTCTGTTCACAGCTAATTGTACAGCAAGCCAGAAAAGCTTGGGGACTTGTATTCAGCCAGAAAATCCTGGGTGAGGAAAAATGCATCTTTAAAATTTTGATTTTTAATTTGTCATCATGGTTTTAAAAACAGAGTATGCAGTGGTAATTATAGATATGCTTCTACATATATTTACCATCCTTTGTCATTGCCCTAACATACAGAGAGATGTTTCCAAGTGATCAGTTGGCACTTAGATGCTCTGTAGTGTATTCAACTGAATACAGAGCCGAAATATCCAGGGAAAAACACTAAGTATATAAGCCCTTGAGCATCATACTTAGCTATAGGACTAAGTATTTTAACTGACAGCAAATGAAAAAGCAGTTATTTGGCAGTCAAGACCTTCGGACACTATTTGCTGGCTCCTGGGAAAAATACAGAGTAGGCTGTATGAGAGTTAGCCTATCTTGGATGTCTTTCTCAAAAGTCTCCTGCAGCTTGCTGCTTTTCTCAAGCTGTAGGCTTCCAATATCCTTGGCTTAAATTAAAATCTTAGCTTTTAATGAAAAAAAATGTT
This sequence comes from Indicator indicator, assembly GCF_027791375.1. Taxonomy (NCBI): domain Eukaryota; kingdom Metazoa; phylum Chordata; class Aves; order Piciformes; family Indicatoridae; genus Indicator; species Indicator indicator. Next base: position 33,336,847 of record NC_072010.1, read on the forward strand.
TGTGGTTGTGGAAAACAATTAAAAATGCGAAACCTTAAAGTCCGTAAACCAACAGTGAAATAATGAACAGGTGTTTTCAGACAAGGAAAGGTAGGTAGGGGACATTACATATTTAAAAATATTTTTTTTAACATGCTATTTCATTTTTAGAAGAGAGTTTTATGCCACCTGACATTCCCAACAAAAGGATGAGGCAGTTGACTGAGGTTCTGAGTATCCTTTATAGTAAGAAAGGATCTCTAGTTAATCTCTTATTTCTGGTATAGCTCATGGTACTGCTGAGTAGAATATATATAATTTTCTTCTACAGAGGTTGTTTTGGTTTAGTATTGTAATTTCATTAAAAACACAGATGAGAGAGGGAATATGGTGATTCTTAATATTTATGTGTCCACTGAAGGATTTTCTCAAAACAAAAGAAAGATAATTTTCTATCATCTCCAACAACAACAAAAAAGTAATAATACTTTGTTAATAGCTGGAGGCAGTAGAGCTTTACAGAAGAAAAAAAAAAAGCAGATGAATTTTCTTACTCCTTTTCCTATTTTCTCCCGTCCCACTGGCAGAGAGGGAGGAAGCCATGAGCTGTGTGGGTGTTTTCCTGCTAGTAAGGGCCAGTGCACCACAGCTTCAGACACAGTTTGGGATGTACTGTAAACATAAACCAGCAGACAGAATAGGCAGCTGATATTTGATGGGTCAAAAAAATCTGGGTATTGAATTAAAAATCGAGGATTTGGGGATCTGGCAAGGGTTCAGATTTGATGGTGTTTGTGTTTCATCAGGCTGAATATATTGGCATTTTGATACTGAAGAAACACAGATGCTTTAGTGTATATTTAGCATCTACAACAGACTTGTTCATATATATGCTGCTTAAGACTGGCCTTCACTAGGCTAGGAGGAACCTAAGTGGCTAGAGGAGCATAATGGCGGCAATATACATGTCCTTACCACAGAGCACTTAAGCTCCAAGTGTCTTGAGAGACCTACGTTCTGTGACCCTAAATATGAGGGATGAGTTGCAGCCCATCAAAAGTTGTGGTTTAGTAGCATCAAACTGAAGCACTGTTGAATGACATACTGTGGAGTACAATACAAAGGTACTTTGGATGTGTTTGAGAGGCAGAGATGGCTAGTGCAGTTATATCTATACTTACTTCATGGGAGTGGTTGTGTCTAGTATGAACTATCCTCAGAGACAGACCTGGACATTGTCCTGGAGAGAGTTTGGACTGTCCACAGCAGAGCTAAGAAATAAATGAGCATTGAAGAGATTTAAACAATTGAACGTTTAGTGCTTGGATTCATTTTACATCCCTCTCTTTTAAGCAATATAGATGTAAACTATTTAGATTGTACCGTTACTGTTTGCAGCCAAAACTTTCTAAATTTCCACAGGAAACATATTAGATACGAATTTTACATAACCACGTGGGGTTGGTGATACAGCAGCAGTGGCCACATTAATTATAATCAATTTTCATAATTAAATTTGAATTATTAAAACACCAATCTGATGGATTAAGAAGAATCCAGATGTTGAAGCTAGTTGTTTAGCAAATAGGGTGCTTGTAGGCACAGCTGTTATCCCACACATCTTCACAGACATGACTTTGCTATCATTTCACACTGCTTGTAGTTTCTCTGCACCCTGCAGTCCTACATAAGGTAGTGTGCTAGATGCTTACTTTAATTTGCCAGCACCTTGTTCATAGTATCTATTTGTCTGTCTGTCTGTCTATCTATCTATGTATTTTGAAGAAGAAAGGGAGTATGGGTTAAGGAATCTGCACCAGGGCCTGCTTTGTGCCTACCAGCTCACATGAAGGAGGATGGCAATCCTCAAGCCTACCTGAATACCTTCTTGGGCAACTTAGTGATGATTCAGATCAAGTACAATACTCAGGCAAGTACAGTAATAAAAATGTATATTTTATATACTTTAATATCTTGGGTGGTGGTATCTTCAAACACCACCAAAACTTATTTACAAAATAGGTTTTCACAGGTTCAGTTATTCAGTTGTGGGTTTTACACTCCAGATATAAAGACAGTTAAACGATTTAATCACAGATCTGGCATTTCCAATATAGGAATTCAAATTGGAAATACAGGTGCTGTGATCTGTGGGTTTCCCACAAGTGGGATTCAGTGGCAGATTAGCTGGGTACTCGCAACTTGCTGCTCTGTCTGGTATCTTCCCAGATGCTGTGGCTATAACTTGAGCAGTCCTTGGCTCAGAGAGGGCTAAGGGACCTCTCTCTTCTCGCGGTCAGTTCACAGTCTGGAGCTTGCCCTTGGTTCAGAGAGGACTGGGGGGGGAGTGGGGGGGGGGTTGCTCTCTCTTGTGTGCTCCCTTGCTGGGCTGCAGCCTCTTCTGGGATTCAGTTCCCATGGAGCTTTTCCCCATTCTGCCTTGGTCCAGGTGCAAGGCCTGGGTGAAGCTGTTGGTCTGCTAGAACAGATTCTTGAGCTGCTACTTGGGCAGCATTTGGCTCTTGTCTCTTTGTGGTAAGCAGGCCCTCAGCTGCTACTCAGGCAGCATTTGGCTCTAATTGTTGTCTGGGTGAGAACAAGGCAAGCTGCCTGACTTCTTGGCTGGTTTAAATACTGTCCCAAGGCAATTAATGCCCCTTGGTAACACAGGACCCTGATAACTGGACCTATGGGATGGGGCGTATCCAAACATGGCCAAGGGCACACACAGTCCACAGCTGTGCTGCAAAGTTAATTACAGGTGGTACATGTTTATCTGGACCCCAGGGAGTGTCCAGGTTAGTACATTCACAGGTTCTTACAATGTTAATCACATGTGCTATTTACCTTGGCCATCTGGACCCCAGGAACTGTCCAGGTAAGTACACTTGCAGGTGCTTAGCCCATTGTCTGGGCTAGGGCATGTTTGGGGGTTTGACCCTTCAGGACAAGTGCTATGCATTTGATTTCTTTTAACAGCCCAATAACCATCCAGGACAAAATGTCTGCTATAGAGCATGTTAGGAGGAATGGTGGGAGGGAGAGACCATTGATGCTGCTTTCACCAGACAGCCCTAGCAGATACATCCTGCTGGATCTGGCAGCTCCAGAAAGTATGCTGCTTGTGGTGGGGTCCCATATAGCACCCAAGGAGCATCACAAACACCAGGCAGCCTGTGGCTCTCCGTGTGCCATTTTATTCTGCTACTTTCCCAGCATGTGCAGGATGTGCTATAAGGCCTAGACAGACTGGACAGCCAGGATACCTAGACACAAAAGCATCCCTTCAGCAAGGTGGGTTTAACACAGCTTGAGCAGCTGAGGACAAAAAGTGGCAGGATCTGCATGTGTAGAGCTGGATTTCCCTAGCTCTGCTGTGTAAGGCTTGAGTTATTATACGTTCTTTTTTAATTGGGTTAGGAACTACCAAAAATATTTATTTTTCTAGTGATACTACAAAGGTTGCTGGTTTTCCCCAGGCTCTCAAATCCCATAGATACAATACCATTGGTCAGAATCACAGAATGTTGGGGGCTGGAAGGGACCTTGAGAGATCACCTAGTCCAACCCCACTGCCAAACCAAAATCACCTGTACCAGATCACACAAGAACTTATAGAGGTGGGTCACATGTGTTTGCTGAAGAAATTTGTGTTTTCAGTACAGAGAATCATGTATTTGTCCTCTATTCATCAGATACAATTAGAAAATTCAAAATAAAAATTGTTTCTGATTGAGTAGAATTGAAAGGCAGAATTGGAGTTGTGCAGGATTATTGCTTTAGGATTTATCTGAGGGCTAGTTTTTAGTTTCGCTTTCATCTTTCTCTGTACACTCCTCAGAAACAGAAAGCAGCAAACCCCCAAGAGTTATTCAGCTCTGTCAAAGGCAAACATGAAGTGCTGGGGTAAAAAAATGACAGAAATATGGCTTTCAACCAGACCTCAACATGCTTATGCTGAAGCAGTCTGTTCCAAGACTGTACAAAGTGTTGTTGACAGTATGGATCAGCCTTGCTGTCACCCTATGATTCCAATCTGTCTGGGTGCTGTCGTTGAGATGAGTGGACTGAGCTTCAGCTGGAGCATGACTCAGGAACTAGTAGTTTCATTTCTTACAGCTGAGAGTCCAGGCAGGGGTGGAGCTTACACAGAATTGAAACCAGTTTATGAGAACTTCTAAGTTTTGAGTCTTTCCCTGTCCTTAGAGGCAGTACTCCTTTCCAACAAGGCAAGGCACTCCTGAAGTAATGTCTGGGATTAGAGGATGGAAGGAAGGCAGCTGGGACAGGATTGCTGCTGCCTCCAGTACCCCGTTTCCATCTCAGGGTTACCTCTGGAGTGGTAACAATCAAACAGAGGAGGCTGAAAATCCCCAGAAGGTGACAACATCTGAAGAGGTGCAAAGCAGGCAAGCATCAGTCTACCCACAACAGGAAAAGCAATGGTAAGTAACAAGGAGCCTGACTGAGATGATGGAACATGTATTGGCTGTCTGTTCTGCAGCTTACTTGAGATATGTATCTTCAAAGGTAGAAGTACTTTATAGAGAACCTGTGAATGGGACTGGGCACACAGGCAGCTTCTCCTTGTGATCTCACCTGCAGTCAGCCTGAAGCCTACATATGTATGACGCTTCCAACGTGAAACCCAAGTAGTTGTTTATAGTGGGCTTTGTGATGATATGACTTACACCCCATGCAACAGCAGTGGCTGCTTCTGTAAGTTTGGTATTGGTGTACATGGTGTCTGGTTTTGATAGTTTCTTTCAAAGCAGAATTTTAAATCCAGTTCTAGCTTCCTGTTTTCTATCCTAGTATTTCATCCTGGAAAGTATAAAGATACTTCCTTTGGCTTAAGAGATGGATGCAGGCAGTGTTCCAGCACTGAGGTGAATGCAATCCAGGACACAAGCAGCTTCCAAGAACTTCATGCTGACAAAAGTAAAGCCCTGGACTTCATTTTAGCCTTTTTTGGGGATCTATGCTTAATCCAACTCTGGTTTTCTAGTGACACTCCTTAGATAGTTGATATAAGCCCTGTCTTGCAGTTATAGAATAGGGACAGTATTTTGTGTGTATTTTATGTATATGCTTAATACATATATACTTAGCTGACCAAAGCTAATTCTTTGCAGTCTTTTTCCCTAACTGTGCACTAACAGTTAGTAACAGTGCATGCAATGCTATTATTAGTATATGCTGAGTTTGCTTATCTTGCTTTTTTCCCCTGCCTTTCAAAGTGCAGCTGACAGGAACTGAAACAGGCTGTTTCAAGTTTTCCTTCCCCTCTTTCTGGATGAAGAAGGTGGAGCCAAACAGTCAAAGAGGTGGCAGGCTGCCAATCACAAGGGGCAGTGAGCAACTTTCCATTGAAATGCATGAATGCTTGCATATTAGGTATCACAGTAGCACAGTACATTAGAAGTTGGAAGGCACCTCAAGAGATCATCAGGTCCAACCCTGCTGCCAGATCAGGATCATTTAGGTTAGTCCACACAGGAATGCATCCAGGTGAGTTTCAAAAGTCTCCAGAGAAGGAGACTCTACAACCTCTCTGGGCAGCCTGTTCCAGTGCTCTGTCACCCTCACTGTAAAGAATTTTCTCCTCATGTTGAGGTGAAATCTTCTATGTTCAAGTTTGAACCCATTGTTCCTTGTCTTATCAGTGCACACCACTGAAAAAAGCCCGGTCCCTTCCACTTGACATCTACTCCTTAGCTATGTACACAAATTGATGAGATCTCTCAGTCTTCCCTTCTTCAGGGATCTCAGTCTCTCTACACAGGGGAGATGATCAAATCCCCTAATCATCCTCATGGCTCTCCGTTGGATTCTCTCCAGCAGGTCGCTGTCTCTCCTGAATTGGGGAGCCCGAAACTGGACACAGTGTTCCAGGTGTGGTCTCACCAGGGCAGAGCAGAGGGGTAGAAGAACTTCCCTAGACCTGCTGGACACACCTTTCTTGATGCACCCCAGGATCCCATTGGCTTTCTTGGCCTCAAGAGCACATTGTTGTTCCATGAAGAACTTGCTGTCCACCAGCACTCCAAGGTCTTTCTCTGTGCAGCTGCTTTCCAGCAGGGCAGCCCCTAACCTGTAGTGGTGCTGCTGTTATGCCTCCCCACATGCAGGACCCTGCACTTTTCTTTACTGAACTTCATGAGGTATGGCTGCAGCCAGCTCTGCAGCCTGTCCAGATCTTGTTGGATGGCTGCACAGCCTGACAGGATGTCAGCCAGTCCCCCATTATTGTATCATCAGTGAACTTGCTGAGGGTATTCTCAATGCCCTCATCCAGGTTGTTGATAAAGATATTGAACAAAACTGGACCCAGTACTGATCCTTGGGGGACACCACTGGCCCCAGGCCTCCAAGTTGACTCTGTGCCACTGATGACAGCCCAAGGTAATAATGATACAGAGACTATTAAGAGATGGGTAGCTTTGAAATCCATTATCACTTTAATGAATGACTTTCAGGAAAGCAAAAAAACATTCCTGACTTACAGTCTATGTTGACATGAGTGGACAAGGGAAGACCAACAGATAATATCTATCTGGACTTTTGTAAAGCCTTGCACACTGTCCCCCACAACATCCTTTTCTCTAAACTGGACAGATATAGATTTGATGGGTGGACTGTTCAGTGGATAAGAAATTGGTTGGATGATCACGTACAAAGGGTAGTGGTCGATGGCTCCATGGCCAGATGGAGGAGGGTGACAAGTGGTGTCCTTCAAGAATCTGTATTGGGACCAGTGCTGTTCAATATTAATCAATGCTGTTCTATGTCACTCAACGATATAGACAGCAAGACTGAGTGCACCCTCAGCAAATTTGCAGGTGATACCAAGGTGAGTGGTGCAATTGAGGAGATTTAAGGACATGATGCCATCAAGAGAGAGCTGGAGAGGTGGTCTGAGGAGAATCTCCTGAGGTTCAATAAGGCAAAGTGTAAAGTCCTATACTTGGTTGGGTCAGTCCTTGATATCAGTACAGGCTGGGGGATAATGAAATTGAGAGGAGCCCTGCAGAAACACACGTAGGAGTACTGGTGGAAAAGAAGCTGGACATAAGTCAGCAATGAGCACTTGCAACCCAGAAGGCCAATCGCATCCCTGGATACATCAAAAGAAGCCTAGCCAGCAGACTGAGAGAGGTGATTCTGTCACTCTGCTTCTGGTAAGACTTCACTTGGGGTACTGGGTCCAGCACAAGAGTGACATAGACCTGCTGCAGTGGGTCCAGAGGATAGCCACAAAGATGATCAGAAGGCTGGAGTATCTCTCCTAGGAAGACAGGCTGAAAGAATTGGGGCTGTTCAGCCTGGAAAAGAGAAGGCTCCAGGGAGACCTTATAACTATATTTCAGTATCTAAAGGGAAGCTACAGGAAGGGTGGGGAAGGACTGTTTAGAAGGGTTTGTTGTGATAGGACAAGGGGCAATGGTTTTAAACTAGAGCAGAATAGATGTAGGTTGGACATAAGGAGGAAGTTCTTTACAATGAGAGTGGTAAAATACTGGAACAGATTGCCCAGGGATGTGGTTGAGGCCCTGTCCTTGGAGACATTCAAGATCAGACTTGAGGTGGCCCTGGGCAGCCTGATCTAGTTGGAGGTGTCCCTGCTCACTGGAGGGGGTTGGTCAAGATGACTTTTGAGGATCCCTTCCAACCCAATGCAATCTGTGAATCTGTGAGTTTTCTGCCACTTCCAAACACTAAAGACATTCTGTCTTGTCTGCCATCACACTGGCAAAAACTCACAGTAGAGTGAGAACAGCCCTACTTTGCTCTTGTATATGTGCTATGTACATTGGTTTTGCCTTTTTTTTTTCACTTTGGTTTGGTTTGTGTGTTTGTTTGGTTGGTTTGGCGTGTTTCTGGTTTCGTTTGTTTTTTAAGTAGGGATGGATAGTGGGAATTCTCCCTTTAGTATAACCATCTTTGCCCAGATTTCGTCTGGGATCCAACCACCCCCCCCAATATAGGTTAGGTAAATACTTAATTAGTTGATTATCCTGCACTCCCTGCAGAATTTAAGGCTAGAGCAAATATATTAAGACATATTCTGAACAGATGATGGGATCCTCCCTAAAACCCAGTAATCTTTTGGGGAAGAGTAGTTTAAAGCCCTGCTCTCTTTTTCATCTTTAGGTGATGCATACAGAGGCAAAGCTGTTCTGTATTTACTGCAAGGATTGCTTAAAGTTTTTTATTAGGTAGTACAAAATACTCTGTCTGTGTCTTCATAAAGCTGTAATAAAGAATAAATTCCTATACTTGGAATGTATGGATTAAGGTGTCCATTAGTGTGTAATTATTGAGGAGGAGGGATGAGGGAAAGGCAGGTTCAACCAGGGACCATGTATGAGTGGGAAACAAATACTCAAAAAAACAGAAGTGAACAAGTCTGGGGTTTGCTCCCATCCCTTCAGGAGGGGGAAGCTAGCAGTCAGTTTGAATGGAATGAAGCTGCTTAAACTGCAATTTCCTTAACTGACCCTGGTTAAAGTGGTAGATAGTATCTAGAATACTGAAGCTGACAAGGGGAGATCTTTATTCTTAAAACAAAAATTAAATATTTAATTCATTATTATCTTTTATCTGCTATCTCAATTTACATTTCAAGAAAGATCACAGATGAAAGCATTTCAGCAGTTATAAAGCTGAATCAGCCTTTTGGCCATTAATCCTTTTGAACTTGATATTTAAAATTAAAACATTAGGACACCCTCAGAATAGTCCAGTTTCTCAGGCTCTGGGATAATCAAGGGTTGAACAGAGCAGTTGGAGAACTAAAGTCATTGGGTGTCAGTAGAACAAAAAATGCACAGGCTAGCATTAACCTGGAAGGCCTTCTGGAATATGCATAGCAGAGGGAATATGAGGGACCCGAGTAGCATAACCCTGTGCCAAGGAGTTGGACCTATTCCAACTTGTGTGTTGCTTGCTATTTTCTTTCTTTTGGAAACAGACAGGATATGATTTTGCTGCCAGAAGAGCAGGAACAGAAAAGCCTCCTTTGAAGCTTCTATGTGAGTTGTTTTCGGGCAAACTCTGTCTTGGGCTGTGCTTCAGAGCAATTGGGAGTGGGGAAAAAAAATCAACAGCATCTGAGATCAGGTGACCTTTGATGTACACTGGACACATGAAATATGTGTGGGATGTGGCATATTGTAGTTTCATCCACAAATCAGTATTCCAACTTGGCTAATAAAAAGTACAAGGTGGGCACCTGGTATTAGAGGGTATTTTTCTTCTTGCATTGGAGAAGCCCTTATAGGCTAGGAGTGATAATAAAATGGTCCTAATTAGGAAAAATACTTGTTCAAGTGCAAAATTAAAATAAAATTTTGCACATTCCCTTCCAGTTATATATAGGATATGGTTTCAGGCCATGGAGAAAAATATCACCATGATGTCAAGTGCTTGACACTGCTCATTGTTATAAGCTTGCATTTAAGTTACTTCACTTTGTCTGCTAAGTGCCATGAAATTAACTTGTAGAAAGTGAATTCCCAAATTGCCCCTGTTCATGTCTATTCAGAAACAAAAGTCTGTACAGAACAAAAGGTGGAGGAAAGTGGGGAAATTAGAGGCTGAACTATAGCTAGCAACTGAAAAAGAAAATGCTATCCCAATTCAGCAGTCTGTCTCTGGTGTGTTTCACAAGACCGGTTCTGGTAAAATCCATTAAAAAACAAATTCAAAATTGTAGAATCTGAAGATTTATTGTTGCACAGCTGGTAACAATCCTTCATGGTTTTATGTGAAAGGAGAGCAGAGTTACTAAAATACTTGACTTGCAAAAATTGTGTTCTTTGATGAAGCCAAATCTATCAGGACTTTCCTTCCTTCGTTTCCCAATTAAATTTAAAAAAATAATAATAATAAGCTCTAGCTTGTTGTGTCTCTGGCATTGTGCTGGGATAACTGAGCTGCTTTGGGACCTGGGGACAGAATAAACTCAGCTGAATCTGACTTCCTAAAATTTGTTTGGTCTGATGTTAGTCTACCACACGCCACAGCAAACTCTCTCCTGTTGATGTAGTCTGCCCATGAGTATATGCTGACTAATTTTTATATATATATATAAAATAGAGTGTTGTACGACCTCACAGTCTTTTACTTCTAGAGTACACTTAGTTCTTCTTAAAATTTAATTTTCTTTCACAATCTGAAATTGCTTTTCAAAAAGACAAAACTAGTCTGCAAAACTGGAAGTGGATGCTTAGCAAAACACTTGTTTTGCCTACTGCTCTGCCCACTCCTACTCTGGTGGGAGTGCTAGAAGGGTACTTTGAATGATGGAAAGTCTCTTTAGAGTTGAGCTCTGCATTTTCTGCACAGGAGAAATCTCCTAATTCTCTGTGTTTCAGGCAGATGTAATAATTTTTACAGCCCAGTGGGGTGATTCAGAGACTTCAGCTTTGCTGTGGTCAGTAGCCAGCCTTTTCTCCAACCAAGTGTTTGGTGGCAGGATCTGTATAAAAGGATAACTGTGCAGCAAGATTTCTGTTACTCTGGGCTGTGGGGGTTGCTGTGTTTCCAATAATGCTTACAGGGGAGAAGTCTTAATTCCTGTATTAGAAGGCTTTCTTGTAAGAGCTTGGTTTGCCTGAGCCCCGACATGTTCCCTTGATGCATAGCTTGAAGAGGAGTTGAATAGGGAACATATGGGAGGATACTGTGTTTGGACAGGGACAACAAAAGGAAGACAAATACTGTGGTGCAGAGGAGGAAGAAATATATTGTAGAAAAGAAAGTGGGGGAAACAGAGATAAACATGCCACTAGCTTAAGTCTTAATCTTCATGCGATACAGTGTCTGACCTGCTCAGCTCTCCAGGCATGCTGGCAAGCCTGACTTGCAACACATGGACACCTCGGCAAGGGGTAACTCGGCTCAGCGCTGGTGTTGCCAAGCCCAGTGCCCAGCCTGCCCACCTATGAATGCTCTGTGCTCCTCACAGCTAGTGATTACCAGGTGCTCCATCTGGCTCTGGCACACTTGCTGCATCCCTGGCACTGTGCTGAGGTAACTGAGCTGCTTTGGGAGCTGGGGACAGAGTAAACATGCCTACATCTGACTTCATAGAATTTGTTGGATCCGATGTTAGTCTACCACACTGTCACAGCAAACTCTCTCCTGTTGATGTAGTCTGCCCATGAGCATATGCCAACTAATGGCTTGTTAGTGTTTCCAGGAAAGAGAGAAAGCAGTGCTGCAGACTGAATTTGGGCTGAGACCCTTTGTCTCGCTGAATTTGATCCAGCACTGTGACAATTTCCATGGAGCTTTAGAAAGTGGTTGAAATTGTCCAAAATGGGGTGCTGGCTGAAACACCTATCATTCTTTCTGCTGCATTGTTGCGTGCTGAGTCCAAACCAAGCTGCTGAATCTGAGCCCCACCTTCTTGAAAATTCAGTTCTAAGTTTTATTTTACCCTTTGGAAGAAATTTTAACTTTAGGAGTTTCTCTTCAAACCTGTGGCTACCAGAGAATTGAGATTTGGATGCCGACAGAAGAACTGCAGATCTGTTTCTCTCCTGCTTGTTTCTGACTCATACATTCTCCTGGGCCTCTGCTGCTGTTTTCCTTCTTGCTCTTTCCCTTTTCAAGTTCACTTGTGTAAGATTTGTTTTATCCTGAGGCCTCACTATACAAAAATGTTGGCTGTTTTAATGAAAGCTTTAGCTAGGCAGAGGGACAAAATACAGAAGTGAATTACCCTGGCTTAACAAGCTTCCAGACATCAGCTGAACTGTGGTAATTAAATGCACTCCTAGCCTGTGGCAAACACAGGACAAAATCCATGGCCCTAGACTTTTGATAATAAACATTTTCTTCTAATGCAGTTTATTTTCTGCCTCTCGTATTAAGAGCAACCAAGCAGCTAGGATGAATCAGACAGTGTATAATGCTAAGTTCCTGTATTTCACTTTCATCTCTGAGCTGCAAACCGGTAAGGTGCTGCCCCTGATAAAGATTGAAAGCCCCAAGCCTGCACGCAAGATTCATACACCCTCCCAGAGCTCTGCTCATGGCACCACCAGGGCACAGAGCATATTGCTCAGCTGAGGTCTAGAACTGTGGTTGTCAGTTATCGTTAGCATCTGGCTGTGTGTGCACTCTGAAACAGGGATATCTACAGGACAGTTGTCTGCTCACTGGGATTTGGCATCTTACAGCCCTCTGATTTGGTGGCTTCTGTGGTGCTTTGCAGCATATGGCAGCTCCATCATGCATAGGAGCCTTGATGAAAACAGTACTTTGTGGTGGCGTGGACTTGACTGCTCTCCAAATAATTCCTGATAATTGAATACAAGGATCAGCTTAGCATGTCTTTGAAAGAGGTTTGGCAACTGTCTTTAGCAGTTCGATTCCTTTTCTCTTTTAAATTCAGCCTTATCATATTATTTAATGCAATATTTAATCTATATCTTCGAGCCCTTTCTCCAGAATGAATCTGCTCAGACCGAATCTGCCCAGACCTTTTCCCCAGATTTCAGTCATTTATGCTGCCCTCCAACTATGCTCTCCTTGGTTTCTGTCTGTTACGCAGAGCACATTGCCCAGCAGAGCGAAATATTTAGCTTTCAGCTTTGTGGCATTCATGTACTGATGCACCTGCAGTATATAACACAGTGGAACTGGAAATAGTTTATAACAGCCATTACTTTTGCAACTCTTTAAACTATTTCACACTTCATTTGGAAAGCTCCCCAGTGGTAGATGGCTGTAGCAGGCTTGAAGAAAAACTGAAGGGCAGAGCTGTGCAAAAAAACATTATTGGTGAACGACAGTTCTCATGTGTTGGTTTTTTTTGGGTTTTTTTTTTTTTTTCAGTTTTAGAAAGAAACTGTTTTACACAAACCTGAAAGAAAGCAGAACAAAGATTTCTATGGTCTATACCCTGAAAGCATTAAAAAATGTCCTTGAGTGGTGCTAGTTAGATGAATAGAATTACACACAGGATTCAGAATTTCAGACTGCAGACATGGTGCTCTCTTTATTGTTGATCACTCAAACTGTAAACTGTCTTTGCAGGTTTTCTATGACTGTGTTGCAAGTTTCTCCTGACTGAAATGTTTCTATATCTATTTATTTATATTTATTGTTATATAGGTATTTATCTTCCCACCACTGTGGTATTTGATGTCTATTTGTTTGAAAAATCATAGGAAGTTGTTTTTTTTGTTTTATTTCAGTACAAATACGTTCTCTTATTGGGTTATAACTTTCTTGCTCTCATTAATATCCATTTAGTCTGTGTAATTAGTCAATGCATTCCCAATTTCTGGGGGAAAAAAAAAACCAACCAAAAAAAGACTCCTCAAGATTAATATGATCTATAAAGGTAGAAGACAATTTGTTTTTCTTATTTCAAATAGCTATAACCTGGGTAAGATGTTCTCCTGCCTCCTCCAGTGATTTCTGTATTTTTTATTTATAAAGCAATCATGCCTCAAAGATAGGCTTAAGTCGTATAACAATAATAATCATGAATAGAGAACCTGTAAAGTTAAATTCTTTATCATCTTTTCTGATTGTGAATTTTGAAACACTTCATATATTAGTATAAAGTACAAAATGTCTGCATACCACTGATAGCTTCAAATCTTCATATTTCCTTAATTGCTGCCCAGGTAAGTAAGATAATTTGTTCCAGACATATGGCTACTGTGGCAACTCAGAAACTGACTGGAATATCAAAGTGACAAGCTGTAGAGGGTTTTATAGGCTTAACCGGATCAGAGGTTTTGTCTGAACAAAGAAATGACATGCAGTATGCTACAAACTGGCTAAATACACAAAGTGAGAGCCAATGATGGCTTTTTGCACTGTATTTCTTTCCTGAAAAAAAAAAATAAAGAAAACCAGGGATACTAGGTGTGGAGTTTAATTTTAGTGTTAGAACTGGTAGGGATGGTGGGCCCTATCAAACAAGAGCTCATCTGGCTCCTCTCCTGCTGTAGGCTTGAAAACAAGGACTAGTTCATACCCTGTCTTTCACTCAAACCATAAGAAGTTTGCAATGTGCTCACTCATCCTTTCCTCTGATTCTACACTCTTACATAGCTGTCTTTCCAGAGACCAAGGAGAAAATATAAAATCAGGTAAATTACTACTGTTCTCTCTCTTTTTTATTTTTGTTTGTTTTTTTTTTTTTATCTTTTTTGTTGTTGTTGTTAACTTGGACTAAACCAAAGCATGTAATATAAGCACTAGGTAAAACCAACCAAATGTTGGTATCCTGTTCTCCCTTTCCCTCTCACACTGGACATTGAAATCCTCATTTTATTTAAAATTTGTCTTTATTTCCATAACACAGAAACCAAACTGAGCTTTAAGTAAGCACTCTTTTAACCACACTGACTCTTATGCTGCTCTGTTTAAAACAGCAGAGCTTTACCTGGTGGTAAGTGTAGTGTCACCTCTACCTCCACCTGATTAATCTTTGCTGTATTTCATGTACCATCCTTCTGAGCTCCTGGATTATGATCACAGTCAGATGTCAGAACAGTGGCCCCTACCTTACCTCCTGGATTCTGAGTCTTCCAGCCAAAAAGCAGAAGCAGATAAAGGAGATGACCCATGATATAAAGACTGGATTTGATATTATGATTTCTCATACATATACAGACACACAGTGGTTCATGTTTTCAATTCCTAATGTTAAAACACAAAAAAAACCCAAACAAACAAAACCCACCAAACCAAAACAGCCAAAACATGAAGCCATCAAGTACATCAGGTAATACAAAAACCTTTCTGTCCTCTAGTGCTGTGAAGCAGTGGGTTGTTTGAGATGCTCTGATGGGTTTTGAGTGGGGGAATATGTAGCTGTGCAGCTCACAATTCCAGCCATTTTTTTTCACTGACAACGGGAGGGGAGTGTAAAAGGTACTTAATAATTTTTGTGTATGAACTTGAGAGATATATGATCTTAATATCTGAAGCAGCCAAGAAAGACTACTACAAAAAATCTCAAAACTGATAAACTGCACAGCAAGTTGTCAAAGGCAGTTTGGGATAAATTTTAAATGATACTGCTGAGTCAAATAAAGAAAAAGCTGACAAAAGATCAGTGATGGGGAATTGTATACCCTAAACAAGATGGGTTATCCAAACTTCTTTTAAGTAACTGTTGCAGTTTCACCACAAATGCTGGAGAAGCATTTCTGCCCTCATCTCCTGCCTCTGAGGGTCTGGGATTCAATGGGGAGGTGAAGGGCAGTCTAA
Source organism: Indicator indicator (assembly GCF_027791375.1). Lineage (NCBI taxonomy): Eukaryota > Metazoa > Chordata > Aves > Piciformes > Indicatoridae > Indicator > Indicator indicator. The sequence continues at coordinate 33,352,072 of NC_072010.1, forward strand.
CAGGCACCAGAGTAAGCTGGTGGGAATGGAAAGGATCATATTAAATGGCACTATTAAAGCTCACAGCTCTAACTTTACTAGTTTAATCTCATTAATTAATCCACATCCTCCTAGAATAAGTCTTCAAAGAGAAAGAGGTAATTGGATATAAATATCTTCCTTCTCAAACCTTGAACTACCGTGATACTGCAGCAGGCAGCTTTTTGCACTTTGATCTCTTTGCATGATTTTAATTTCCCATTTTTAGCTTAGTCCCAGGCCTCACTCTTTCTTTACTTTTTCACAGCCAAGTATGCTTTCTGTTTCCTAGATTGTCCACTAGCCACCCCCTGTGGCCCTTTCTTCTAAGAGGCTCAGACTTAACCTTTCATTTTTTGTTTTCTCTCTTCTCCTTGGACCTTCCTTACAATGAAGTCAGATGAAATATTTGTCCCCATGAGTGCAGATAAAACCCTGTCAAACACTGTTTACACTGTGTGAGCTTACACCAGAGCCAACTTTCTTGTAGTGTGTTTCTGGTGAACCTGCACCCCCATGACTCAGCCTCTACTGGGTGGGAGCAGTGCAAACAGGCACCCACAAAATACACTGTGTAGATAAAACACTTTGTTTTCTACCAGTAGAACTGACATGTTTTCATCACTCTTTTGATCACCTTGCGTCTCTTGTACACTCTGAGCCCTGTCCAGCTTCTTTGCTGTCATGTTAAATTGATAGCTTCTCGAGACAGCAAAACAGAGCTTTTGTCCTGATTCAGTAAGTTGCACCTTAGGCAAGACAGCAAGATAAATATGCCCAAGGAATTCCTCATGCCTGATGCACAAGGCTGACAAGGAAACTGAGGCTTGGGCTGAGAGCAAGTGACCGGGGTCCATTACAGATAGTGTGATTTCTCATGCTCCTTGCACAACTCTTGGGCAGACTGCCAAAATCCACAAGGTGCTTGGTGCCCTTGAGGTATGTGCTGGGGACAGCTGGCACCAGTGCTCTTCCCAGTAGGCAGTGGTCTTGCTCTGTGCTTGAAAAAGCTGTGGAAGTAGTTGTCTACTACACAGGACATTTTCATTCAAGGAAGTGATTTGATTTGAAATGGCTGAGATTTGAGGTCTGCAGTCTAGAGTGAGACTTGAAGAAAAGTAAAGGCTATGCTGAACGTTTCTGAAAATGTTATCCTTGGTATTTTCAGCTAACTTCAAATATAACAAGTATATATATATATATATATATATATATATATATAATGTCCCTAAGGACCTGAATCAAAATAAATGCCAGTTTTAGAATCATAGAATCAGTCAGAGTTGGAAGGGACCACAAGGATCATCTAGTTCCAACCCCCCTGCCATGGGCAGGGACACCTCACACTAGATCAGGCTGGCCAGAGCCTCATCCAGCCTGGCCTTAAACACCTCCAGGGATGGGGCCTCAACCACCTCCCTGGACAACTCATTCCAGGCTCTCACCACTCTCATGGGGAAGAACTTCTTCCTCACGTCCAGTCTGAATCTCCCCACTTCCAGCTTTATTCCATTCCCCCCTAGTCCTTTTGATATGAAGTTATTTGCTACAACACCATAAAACTGACCTTGCTGATGAAGGAGCCTTCTTCTAGTTCAGGTTTTCTGTAAACAACACAAACCAAAAAAAGAAAATAATAAGAGTGTTTTCTTTCATTTTAGTGTGGGCCCATATGTCTTGATAACTCCAGATGAAACCAGGAGAAACAAGTTGAAGCAAAGTAAGCTAAGTTGTCTAATATGGTAATACATTCTTTCTACTTGAATAAGTTTAGAGTTTTGTGCACTTTATTACCCTTGCAATTTTTATCCTCGTTTTCATAATGCTTTTACATGTGCAGCTGTGACAGCAAAGTCAGTCCTATGAACATTCTCTGTCATTGTGTGGACTTTTCTTAAAATTAACTTATCTGACTAAAATTCATGCAGAACAAATCTTGTTCAGGAAGAGGGTTTTAGTACTTTCAGTGCTGGAGCTGTTATGGCTTCTGCAAGACTTACCTGGGATTAGCTCTATCCCACTTTTACAGGATTGAATTCAGATTAGAGAACCCATCTTTGAATACTCTTGGGTTAGGGAGAAGAAGAAGAAAAATATAAGTAAGAAATATTTTTTTAAATACTCTTATGTAGAGAGTAAAGCAACTAGAACCAATGCTGGTTCTTGTAGCTCCATTTGAAGACTGTAGATGTCTCTTTATTAATAAAGTTGAGAAAGAGCATTTTAGATGGAAATTTACCTGTGGATATAAGTTTGCTTTTGCTTGACTTTGAGTCTTGTTGGTGAAGGTAGCTAAGCAGGAACACTGCTGCCATAAAAATTAGGTATGTGTTGAAAAGCTTTCACTGCCAAAGTTGCACCAAGAGCCGGTGGTGAAAGAAATTCAGTATGCAGAGGTGACCAAACACTGCAGTTCTACACTCCTAGCTGTTTATTTGTGCAAGATATGAAAGCTCAAGGAGTCAGTCAGCACTCCTCATGTTTTGAGCCCTAAGGTAAACAATGCAATTAAATTCTTTCTTAACCATTGTGACTGCCTGAAATGCTTCACCAGGCTGGCGTGGGGTTGGGTTTCCTTTGATCACAAGACAAGTTCTGCACCAAACTAATATTCTATTAGGAGAAATAAAAGCAGATCATCTTAGAGCAGATTCTGATGCAACAGCAAAGGTGCTGCTCCCCTAATAAAGATATGTTTTCACTTAATGCCACCAGCATCTGAGGTCTGAAACATGTCAAGTATTTCTGCCTTGGATACTGGCAGAAACAGAGCCTCACCAAATCCAGTCCTTACCTCAGTTCTTGATTCAAAGTGAAATAACTAACTGGTCTCTCTCTTGGGCTTCCTTAGAAACCTGCTCAGGAATCAGTTTCATATTGTTAGAGGAGAGCTTGTGTTAGCATCTCATAGTCATAGCCTACCATTAGAAAATATGGTTCACGTTGGTTTTAGTGAGAGTGAAATGAGCTCCTAGGGCAACTGAAGTACTTCTGTAAAACACAGCTCCTCTTTTCATAGGTTTTGTGGACCTTGGTATTGAAAGGAATTGTTGGGATGTTTTCCCTGTCAGCCAGTTTGAGAGAGCTGTTTAATCAACCATCCATCCTAGAGCATATGGCTGGTGCCCCTGGCTCTATTGACTAGATTTCCACTAACTGCTACACTGGGAGCTTGCCACCTATCTCACATGTGGACTCACATGTTGAAGGGCCTTAATTTGAAGCTGAATCATGCATTCCTTCTGGTTTTTATTTAGGGAGCATGTGGTTGAGAGGGAAAATTACTTATTCTTCATTTTGCTGCTGAGGACTGTTATACCTCAAGCATTTCCCTCCATGTAGCAATAACATCTTAATCATAACAGCTTCTGCTTTACCTACAGGAGTACATACTGTGGCATTAACCTACAGGTTCCCAGGGGTTAAAAAGCAGTCTATTAGCAGTTCCTTAGCTGTTTTTTGTTTTGCTTTTGGGGTTGAGTCCTCACTATGGAGTCCCAAGTTAGGCAAAATGTTTGCCTTGTTATCTAATCATTGTAGTGACTGCATAACCTTCTGCAACCCTTGAGAAAAAATTTGTGTGTTCCTGGATGGGTCTTCAGGGTCACATACAATTAGTGATACTGCCTGCTTTTTAGTTTGCCTCTAACTTCCATATGTTTGTTTCTTCTTATACCTGCTCAGTTGCTAAGAAAGAGCTAGATGACCTGGAGCAGTGGAAGGAAAAGCACAAGCCAGAGCCAGTTAAATTGGTTCCACAGAGACTGGGTGAGACATTGGACATTTTTTACTTTTTTTCTCAGCTGCTGCTCGTTATTCGGTGTCAGTAATGTGCTGTATGTGCTCTGTGCTTTTTGATGGTCACGGCAGTGAAGATGTTTCTGAAACAAAACAGCATAGATCATCACTCAAAAAAATCTGTCAAGATCAGTGCAGAAAAACTATACTAACCCTTGGGAAAAATAGGTAGATTATCTCTCCTTCTGGCTGATGGGCACACACCTGGCTTTAGCATGAAGGTGGATGGCGTGTGTCAGAGACCCTCCAGATGCCCATAAGAAAACTCCTCTGTGTGAAGGGTCAGTACATGTGCTTTCCTGACTGCTAGCTCTTGAAGAGGCAAAAGTGACCGCTGCAGCTTCAGGCATTTGCAGGATAAATGTGCATGAGGCTCTGTATTACCGATTTTGTAATAAAAACAGAGACAGATAAATGAAAAACAGGGACAAAAGCTACAGGAACTTAAGTCACCCTAAACTGAACTGATGCATTTAACGACATCTTCACCATTCTTTCTAGAGAGGTGAGAGAAACCATAAGAGATCTCTTAAATTGTAACTACTTTAAAACATTTAATTGAGTGCTATTTTTGAGTTAGTTAAAAAAATATAAATTTAAAGACAAAAAAACTCCAACCAACCCACCCCCAGTCTTGTACTGGAGGTTGTGCTGAAACAAGAGGAAGGTTACTAGAAGTGCTTTTCAAGTAGCAGTCTTCAGACCTATCTTGTTTTAGTATTTTTGAGGAGAGAGCTAATGAGACTTGCTGACAAGACAAAACTTGAAAGCATCATCTATAGAGAACATGATGGGGATACTATGCAGCAAAAATAGGATGACCTTGAGGAACTCCACTAATAGAAATGGGACAGAATTCATTCTGACAAAGTGAATTATTAACAATGATACTTTTATTAGTTTGTGAATCTAGAGCTGCCCTTTCTTCCCTTGGCTGTCATAGGAGAATTTAGGGTGCATAATGCAGGCTATTGTCTGCATTGACCTGGGAATTCAGTTCATTCTTTGCCATGCTGCACAAGATAAGTTTGGGGTAACTGTGTTTAAAAATATATACCAGCAGAGAGACAGAGGAATTTAACTGATTCCAACCCAGATTTGGTTTTGTGGTCAAGGTGATATAGGTGATACATGGCATCACAGGTTTGTTTTGCCTTGCAGCCTGAGTCCCATTTTTTTCCAGTGGTGTACCTACCTTTGCAAGTCAGTGTAGTGCAGTCGTGTGGCCAGAAATTCAGTGTGCAGTGTCTATGAGAATGTGTGCAGGCTGCCTGTGTGACTGGGGAACATGGCTGAGAATTTGCAGTGAGTGAGTGTGGGAAGTCTTAACATCTTTAGTCCTACTGCATTTAAAAACTTCCTTGGGAAGGGAAGCAAATTGAGAGGGGAAAAATAAAGCAAGAAAAATGTTAAAGAACTTAAGGAGGTTATATGAGCTCTTCAGTCACTGTCTAGCTGCCACTTAGAAAGACCCCTGAAGACTGAGACACATGCACTATGTTCAGTGCCTCTGAGAAGAGATAAGGTGCAAAGATTATTAGATCTCATCATTCCCACAGGAACAAATTTGGAACAGAAGAGACTTCAAGGAAGGAGAAAAAATGTCTTATGTTATTTTTCTCTGGGTGGTTTTAAGAGACTACACATCTAGTCCAAATCACCAGAGAATTCTTGAAGTTTCTTAACACTCGTACTTTCCATAGGGAAATAACTATTCAGGATTTCAACTCTGTAATATTTGGCTGGCAAACTTGCAGGTACCACAGAAGGATGTGAGCAACGAAGGATGTAAGTTCCACCCTTTTCCATAAGCAGTAAGTGGAGCAACAAATCATGCCTGATAAATGCAATGACCTCTTTTTGATCATTTTACATAAATCCAGTCAAGACATAGTCTGACTTCTGTGAAATGTTTAACACATTACAAGAAGACAACTTGAATGAATGAAACCTGCCTGGAAGGCTGTAGGCAGTGGCTAATAATGATCGGGAAAATGATTTGTTTAGAGCTAGTGCCCAGACGTGCAGTGAGCACCAGGCTGTTAAATGTTGCCCAGAAAAAGGCTACAGAGAAAGAAAGACCAAGCATCCAAAAGGTTTCAAAACCTGTTTAGTACCAATTTTATTTCCTAGACCTGGAGACCAGGGAGGAAACACCCTGCCATGCCAGCTGTATGCTTGTTGCTGCTGTAAGCTTGTTGCTTGCATAATGCATGGCCAGACTTTCTGGAGAGTTATTTGTGTGCATGGAAACGTTGCCACACTTAGGGAATTGATCTGCCATTCAGTGAGCATCACAAAAGCACCTCAAGATTAGTTATCTTCCATTAGAAAGCAGTGAAAGCTACTTTTAGTGAAGAGTGATGCCTCCTGAAAGATCTAGCATAGATGTCTTACATTGCAGGCACCTCAGGTAGCACAAATCAGTCCAATGGCTTTTGTAGAATTAACAGACACATAATGGGGAACTTCTCAGAGTAAGAATAGGTAAAAATACAGCATTCATCCTTAGAATGGGGTGGAGGCTGCTGTTGTTTTTGCAACAACTGAGGAAACGATTTTTTGGCTTTCCTATAGCAAGAAAATACTTCAGAAAATAGTAGAGCTGAACAATAGAATATAATCCATTGCTGCCATCCATTAAGACCTATTATCACTTTCTCTGTATGGTTCACATTCTATTTAAATTGTTTTGTTTGTGGGTTGTGTGTTTGCTGGTGTGTTTTTGTTTGTTTGTTTGGTTGGTTGGTTTTGTTTTGTTTCATTTTGTTTTGTTTTATTGAAGGCTGAACATTATGGCCAGAGTTTTATAGGTACTCAAAAGAGAGTCTGTGCATTTGGAAAGAGCACCTGCATATAAAGATGAAGTCTATGGGAAAAGGCCTTGATTTCCATTTCTTTCCTAAGACACAAGACGTTAATTAGAAGATATTTAAATGATAACATCCCATTAAAGCTGGCAGACTCCAAGCTCCTAAATTTGATAACAGAGAAACTTCTTGGCAATAAAATTTCTGACTCCATATGTGTGAAAAACTAAGCAAAGATGGGGAGTGCTGGATTTGAAAATGAAGACTCACCTGCAAAGCATGACTAATATTCTGAAAATGGAATAGTTCTCAGTAAAAATGATCATATACAGTAGGACATATCTACTGGTAGAGTGTGTGATACACTGGATGCTCTGTTAATAACAAGCTAGTGCTTTTGATGGATGGATAAAATGATCAAAAAGGTCTCCTGTCTTCTTTAATGTTAGACAGCTACTGCAATTACGAAAAATTTCCTGTATATGTATGCATCAAATCTGTTATATTGCTGTGTTCTGAAATGACTAGCATTTGAACTTAAAATGCTTATGCAAAATGCAATTTATATGATTTTTTTTCTTTTTTTTTTATAAGGTGGAAAGGAATCAGAGGCTCAAGCAAGGCAAAAACAGCAAATGATGCTCATGCAATGTAAATACCAACAAAAGGTCAGAAAGAATAAATTTGTTTGCTTATTTTAAGAGCTAAAAAAAAAAAAAGCTTTTTATGAGGAGTTTCATATAAAATGAGCTCAAAACTGCTTGACAAAAGAAAGTCATGAAACCTGAAAGAAGCAGCAGAAAACTAGAAACAAATGTTCTGCACCAAAGAAAATGAGAAATCTAGCTATAAATATGTGGCAACCCATACCTAAAATGATAACCAGTACAGCTGTAATTCCTCTTACTTGCCTTGCTGTATTTTCCAGTACACTGCCTACACTTCGACTAATTGATCAATGTACCACCCCATCAAGTGCTTAGGTAGAAATGTTATTCCTGTTATAAAAGGTTTAAATGCTTGTAAGTTACCAATCAGCTGTGTAATTCCTTGCATGGATGCCCATTTATCAGTCCTAGATTTCTCAGTGTTCGTAAAGCCAATATTGGAGTAGCTGGTGCACAGCCTGCTTTATTCAGTGCCTCATCTTCAGAAAGATTTCTGGAAACTTTCCTGAAACACACTTTAGATTAGAAAGATGTTCAGTGCAGCAGTCAAGATGAGTTACCTTAGGTGTCCTTTGTATACATACATATGTAAATAATTTTCTATGTTTGTGTCATACAGCACAAGAGAGAAGAATATATAAAAGCAAAAAAGGCAGCTGAAGAAGCTGAAATCCTGAAAAAGAAAGCAATTCAGAGGGAAAAGGTAAACATGGTTACTGCAGAGTTGGAGCCATTTAACACAGCTCGTGTCTTGGTGATTGATTTGGATGAACTACTTGAAATAGGCAAATTAAATTAAATGCTAGTCCCAGGCTGCATCAAGGAGTTTGGAAACCCAGTTCTTCTTTTTGTAACTGACCAAAGGACGCCTGACCTGGTTTTGTTTGGGGCTTCAGCGTTCCTTTGGCCCTTCAGAAACTCCAGCCTTTTAGTGGCATCCATCCTAAAAAGTTAGCAGAAAGGGAGAACAGGGTCAGGATTAATGTTGTGTGTACAGGTTATAGTTCAGTTTGGCATGAGCTTTCCCTATAAAATCAGATTGTGGCATATGGCACCTTACAGAAATCCATAACTGCCTGCTGCACACATGGGAAGAATGCAAGAAAGTCCAACCTGTTATGGTGGAAAAGACATCCAGATCATGAAAAGGTTGGTGTGGTCTATCTGCACTCTGCTAAGCACATGCTGAAGTTCAGAAGCCCCTCCACACCCTTTGGGGCTTGCACACCCAGGTGTATTTACAATATGTAAGATCACTTTCCTTTCTAATATTTGCCATCTGCTGACACCAGCTCACTTTCAAATCTTCAACTTTATTTTCCATTTGTTTTTCTACTTTTTCTTGCAAAGCATCTTGTCCTGTGTGTCACCTAAACCTTTGTAAAAGTTCATTCATTGGAAACCAAGTAGCATTCACACAAGAATATAAAGTAAATGAAAAAATAGAGGGAGCAGTAATGAGAGAAGGGGAGATTTCAGGTTTGCATGTTTTGTCTCCACAACAGCAATTATGATCTGTGCAGAAGCTGAATGCTGAGAGTTAATTAAAAAAAATCACAATTGGATGACATACAAAGGCATGCATAAACAAAAACAGCCTTAATTGCCTCTAGGTAAGGGTTAGTCTGTTGCCAGTCTTTCAGTGGTTAATGTTACTCTTCGAGGACAAGCCCATACACAATAGCTCACAGAGGCAATAAATATTACCATGTGAAAATGTCATTAACGGTTGCCACCAGCTCACATATAGCTCCAGATGATAGCAATGGTTGAATGGCGATTAATTATATTTTACTGACCTATTAAATATATGTTGTTTGCCCATGGGCAGTGGACAAGAAAAATGCTGCAAAACTGCTGTAATTTATAGTTACAGCCAGAAAATATATTGGTGTATCGGTTTTGTTTCCATGCTCTTTAATTTCCTTACCTTCACTTCCACAGATTATAAAATCTTTATAGATGTTGTAGACAGTAAAACTGTAACTATCGGTGTCTTCTAAAGGAGAGTGCAATATTGGGGGAAAAATATTTGCCAAACATACTTTTTAGAAAGAAAGAAAGAGAAAGAAAGAAAGAAAGAAAGAAAGAAAGAAAGAAAGAAAGAAAGAAAGAAAGAAAGAAAGAAAGAAAGAAAGAAAGAAAGAAAGAAAGAAAGAGAAAGAAAGAAAAAGAAAGAAAGAAAAAGAAAGAAAGAGAAAGAAAGAAAAAGAAAGAAAGAAAAAGAAAAAGAAAGAAAGAGAAAGAAAGAAAGAGAAAGAAAGAAAGAAAGAAAAAGAAAGAAAGAAAAAGAAAGAAAGAAAGAAAAAGAAAGAAGAGAGAAAGAAAGAAAGAGAAAGAAAGAAAGAGAAAGAAAGAAAGGAAGAAAGGAAGAAAGAAAGAAAGAAAGAAAGAAGAAAGAAAGAAAGAAAGAAAGAAAGAAAGAAAGAAAGAAAGAAAGAAAGAAAGAAAGAAAGAAAGAAAGAAAGAAAGAAAAGAAAGAAAGAAAGAAAGAAAGAAAGAAAGAAAGAAAGAAAGAAAGAAAGAAAGAAAGAAAGAAAGAAAGAAAGAAAGAAAGAAAGAAAGAAAGAAAGAAAGAAAGAAAGAAGAGAAAGAAAGAAGAAAGAAAGAAGGAAAGAAGAAAGAAAGAAAGAAGGAAGAAAGAAAGAAAGAAAGAAGGAAAGAAGGAAGAAGAAGAAAGAAAGAAAGAAAGAAGGAAAGAAGGAAAGAAAGAAAGGAAGGAAGGAAGAAAGAAAGAAAGAAGGAAAGAAGGAAAGAAAGGACGGAAGAAAGAAAGAAAGAGAAAGAAAGAAAGAAAGAAAGAAAGAAAGAAAGAAAGAAAGAAAGAAAGAAAGAAAGAAAGAAAGAAAGAAAGAAAGAAAGAAAGAAAGAAAGAAAGAAAGAAAAAGAAGGAAAGAAGGAAAGAAAGAAAGGAAGGAAGGAAGAAAGAAAGAAAGAAAGGAAGGAAGGAAGAAAGGAAGAAAGAAAGGAAGAAAGGAAGAAAGAAAGGAAGAAAGAAGGAAAGAAAGAAAATATATACAAACAAATAAAAACACAGGAGCATGAAAAAGAACTCTTGTATTTGTTTATTCAAATTGTCCTCCACAACAGCAACAGACCGAGGGGACACAGTCTCAAGCGGTGCCAGGGGAGGTATAGGCTGGATATTAGGAGGAAGTTCTTCACACAGAGAGTGATTGCACATTGGAATGGGCTGCCCAGGGAGGTGGTGGAGTCACCATCCCTGGAGATGTTCAAGAGAAGACTGGATGAGGCACTTAGTGCCATGGTCTAGTTGATTGGATAGGGCTGGGTGATAGGTTGGACTGGATGATCTTGGAGGTCTCTTCCAACCTGGTTGATTCTGTGATTCTAATAGGGAGTGAGCTGATGAAGATTTCTACTTGGAAGATGTTTATATGTTAAAAATGCAACTCTTTTTTTGAGCTCAAGTTTAAGAAAAGCATGCTGGAAAGCCACTAAAAGGTGTCAGTTTGGCTGTCCCACCCTGCCTGCAGATGAAAAGCTCCTTAGAGCTAAGAATGACAGGGAAGGGATCCTATAGAACTAGTACTCTACTACCACCAGTTGGCCTTTGTGGAGAGGAACTTTTTTTGGTAGTGATTAGATTTATAGACAACTGCGACTGCAACTTCACAAGCCTTCTTTTCTTGCTGTCCACTCCTTCTTTTGCTCAAGGTTATTATTAATTCAATAAAAATCAAATTGTCTAACAGTCTGAAAAGAGACAATGGCTATCCAGCTTTTTTAAGCAGAGTCCCTGAACTTTCACAGATGGAGATCTACTTTGTCAACAAACACAAAGGGTGAAGCCCTGGTACTAAACTCCTTTCTTCCTTGATTATAAGGATGATGAACTGTAAGCTAGTGCTTCTTATGAGCATAGGAGCTATTTATTGCTTTAATGCTGTATTTGCAGGTAAAAACAGTATCCACTCTCCCATTATCTTTATGACTAAGAGAAAACTGAGTGTCTGCCAAAGCAGTACCAAAATGTGCCTTACCACCTTTATGAGTCCTCCTGCCTGTCTTCATCATTCTTTAATCAACCATGGAGTTAAATGCTGGAGTATCTTGGCATCTACTTTGTCTCTCTCTAGGTCCCAGAGAGAAGAAGAGTGTATCCTTCCCCCTCATTCCATGTTCCACAGGACCAGTTTGTGTGAACTGTCTTTTGAGTCTCTGTGTGCAGCAGTGAATGGGATTTGAGATCCTGTGAACCTCATGTCAGGCAGCTTGTTCTCGGGCTGCTTTGATTTGTTTATGGAATAGCCCTGGGCTGCATGAGTTTAGATATTTTTCTAAACTAGAGATCTCTGAGTGCTCACTGAGATACTTTTGAAATGACTTTGAAACTTTGACAGGGGAGTCTCTGTTCCTGCATTTGTCACTAGTACTGTGATGTGTGTCTGATCTGAAGTGTGGGAGTACATGGGAAATAGCATCATCATCATCATCATCATTATTATTATTACTTACTCATTAGTAGCAGCAGTCTGCACTTGAGTATCTGGCAGCTCTTCACATTACAGTTTTTGACCAGAAAGGTGAAAGGACTGTCAAAGTTCCCAGGAAAATGAACAAGTGGCTGATATTTGGCTTCTTGTTTTTAAGTGTTCTGCATTTGTGCTGCACACAAAATAGCATAACTTCAGTGCCCTGGATATTCTGTTGTCATTCAGTCTCTTTTCCTGTTACCTTGCCTTTAGCCTTTCCTTGTGTATTCTAAATCCTGATCAAATAGTAAGAGGTTCAAAAGATTTGAAGTAAAGAGGCTCAGTGCAATTACACTGCATGCAGCTTTCTTTTGCTCTTGCATGATAAAGTAACAGTCTTGCCATCTTTAGATACTGTCCTGTTTAGAATAAAGTGTAATTTCATTTTATTCTTTATTAAATCATGTGCTCTTTAACTGGACTGTCTTAATCAGCACAAACGGCCTTTTTCAGGAATTTGTTAAAACCAGGCACTTTACAGACCTTCTGTTGATGCTTTTCAGCATGTTTACCTTCAATATCACAGCTGTTTCACTCTTGGCTTTATTTGTGAAGACCATGCCAAATGTGGAGTGTGGAGTGCTTTGGCAATGTCTACTGATAGATTGTCATTAGGTAGAGAATGTCTCAGTCCTGCTGCCTGTCATTTGTACGTGTCCTAAGAAGGGGTCCCAGGATAAAGTTCCAGAGTAGAAAATAGCCATGCAAGCCACAGGAAAATTATTTCATTATGCTGGAGTTTTCTTCAGGTGCCATTCTGGTGGAAGAGTAGCTGTAGGGTATTTCTTCCTTTTTTTATCTAGTGGGAAACGGAGGTGATATTGAAGAATTGTATTTATCAGAGTTAATATCACTTACGTTATTCTAGCTAGGAGCTAGACCACAGAAACTCCACTGGGCTTTGGATTTAAACTTCCAGGAGCCTTGCAGTATGATGGTGGATCCACACTGAATGCTTTTTCAGAGGCTGAAGCCATCAACTTGCAGTGTTAGGCAGTGGTGGGGAAAAGCCTGCAAGCTATTGCTGATGTATTGAGGTTATCAACATCACCTTTGACAATAATAGATCCCATCAGATTTCCTTTTTTTCCTCTTCCCTTTCTTTTCTTATGAATTGTTTAGTTGCACAGATGGTTGGGAGTGTTTTGCCTAAGATATCTGTCTCTGGATGGAGGGATTGGGAGCAAACAAGATATCCCCTGAACACTATCAAAATTTATCCATATTGTGAGGCAATATTCCTTACTTTATTTTTTTAATTGTATCAGTACTTCATACATTCTGCCACTGTCTTAGCATGCCAAAGGACTGAGTAATGGGATATCTTGTTCAGAGATCTGTCTTCCTCCTTTTGTTTATTTTCCCTTTGCCTTTTTCCAAATAACAACTACAAAGTGTTTTGCCTTCTAACAGTTTACATCATTACACAGCATAGTGGTTCTTTCCTATCTGCAGACATCTGACAGGATTTTTTTTCGTGATCCAATACATGCCTAGGAGGAATTTATACTTGTTTTGCAAATTCTTTCCAGACAGTCATTCTTCATCCAATTAAAAAATACCTACCTTGAAAAAAATGAAGGCCAAGTAATTGAGTAACTGCCAGTAGAATTGTAATTTTTCTGAAAGCTTATTGATTGCAGGACGGGAAGAAAATTATGGGGGTGGTGATTGCAGCCCTGTTCTTAGCAACACTTTCCCCCTTACACCCTCCCCCCCTGCATAATACCTCCACCCAGGTGCAATGCTCTCTCCCTGATTTGGGGCTTTGACCAAACAGGCAATTTCCATCTACAGCTCCCTTTTCATCTCTGCAAGGTATTGCCTGAAATTTCCAGGACAATTCATTTAGATGATTACTGTTATCATTTTGGGGGTGGACAACAAGCAGAGTGACAATCTGAAGTTGCAGTTTGCTCAACATGCTGGCCATTGTAATCCTCAAGTAGGAGCTCTTGGTGCATCCCCCCACCAAATGCAGTAAGAGAGCCTGTGCTCAAAAGATAGCAGGGCTGAAATCTCTGAAATCCCATAAGTTTGGCACTTATGATTTGTGCTTTTAATACACAGAACTGCCTTTTGACTGCTCTTCCCACTGGACCTACCTACAACCTGTGTGTCAAAAAAAAACCCCAACAATTAGCTGGCCTCTTTTTAACTGGAATTTAGCTTTTGCTGCATACTGCTGTTGCAGTGATTTCTCTGGTTTCTCCTTTATTTTAAGTTTTATTTTACTTGAATAAAACTTTACTTGTGGGGTGGGAGGGCAGCTTATAAGCTCCCATAAGGCCCCTCTGCGGGAAATTATGTGCAATTTTATATTAAAGAGCTTAATCACTTGTGTGGTGCCCAGTTTTCAGAGTTTTGTCTGTCAGGTGTTTGTATTGGCTGACTCTTGCACTGGACATGGTATCTGAAGCAGAAATAACACTGGTTAAGTACAAGTGTCTCCCATTTTCATCTGTCTTAGCTTGTATTTAACTGACCAGTACCTAGTGCTCCTGAAGGCCACGGGGCTATGTACAGAGCTACAGGTACCCATGTCTGTGTGCTTTCAGTGCTACAGGACTAGCATCTGCTTTGATGCAGTGGTTCATGTCCTCTGCCTTCTTAAAAGGACCAGCATTGCATCAGTTATACCACAAGAGATGGCCCCAGCAGCGCTGTGGCATGGGAACTGTGAAAGCTCACGAGACCCTTTATCAGAATAGATGGGTCTGCCAGGAGCACAGTGTGGTTTTCTCTTTCTCAGATGAGTCTCTTGACTGAAGGCTATTTGATCATGTCTGAATACTTTTAAATTTGAAATGGTGTCACTTCTGAACCCAACTGCTGATAGTAAAAAAAAAAAAAAAAAACCCGAATATTGACATACTTGAAATAATCGTTTGTTTGTGGCTTACTGGAAATCTCAAGTATGTTTTCCTGGTTTTAATGCTGTAGGCAGAGAGGCTCGAAGCTAAAAAAAGACAAGAAGAAATGCAAAGAAGAGAGATGTTCTTTGAAAATCAGTAAGTAAAATTTGAAATTTATTACCTGAAATTCCTCAGCTGCTTGTCTTTTTCTTTTTTCTTTTTTCTTTTTCTTTTTTTCTTTTTCTTTTTCTTTTTCTTTTTCTTTTTCTTTTTCTTTTTCTTTTTCTTTTTCTTTTTCTTTTTCTTTTTCTTTTTCTTTTTCTTTTTCTTTTTCTTTTTCTCTTTTTCTTTTTCTTTTTCTTTTTCTTTTTCTTTTTCTTTTTCTTTTTCTTTTTCTTTTTCTTTTTCTTTTTCTTTTTCTTTTTCTTTTTCTTTTTCTTTTTCTTTTTCTTTTTCTTCTTTTTCTTTTTCTTTTTCTTCTTTTTCTTTTTCTTTTTCTTTTTCTTTTTCTTTTTCTTTTCCTTTTCCTTTTCCTTTTCCTTTTCCTTTTCCTTTTCCTTTTCCTTTTCCTTTTCCTTTTCCTTTTCCTTTTCCTTTTCCTTTTCCTTTTCCTTTTCCTTTTCCTTTTCCTTTTCCTTTTCCTTTTCCTTTTCCTTTTCCTTTTTCTTTTCCTTTTCCTTTTTCTTTTCCTTTTTTAATTTTCTTTTTTCTTTTTCTTATTTTCCTTTTTTGTTTTGTTTTATTTGTTTGCCTTTGTCTGCTGTAAGGCTAAGGAAAGGTTTGGCTTACTCTTTTCTCACTTTTAGACTTGAAACTTTTAACTCCAGCACAAGAAGCAATGGGGGCAAACTGCAGCACAGGAGATACCTTCAGAATATTAGGAAACACTTTTTTCACTGTGAGAGTGACTGAGCATGGGCACAGGTTGCCCAGGGAGGTGGAGGAGTCTCTATCTTTGGAGATATTAAAAAGTTCTGGACATTTGGCTCTAGGCAGCCCTGCCTGAGCAGAAGCTCGGGCAGGTTGACCTCCTGATGTCCCTTCCAACCTCAACTACTATGTGGTTCTGTGAAATATTTCAAGCCTTCTCCATACTTTATTCTGTGAGAAATTTGACTCAGTAGGTTTATCTTAGTTTGTCAAAACATACACTTTGAAATGAAAACTGTGAATTATAGGACAACTTTGTTCTTTTTTTCTCTGAATCAATATGTGATCGTTCAGTTCTGGACTAATTATTGCGACAGGATCTAATTTATTTTAGTGACCACTAAAGAAATCTAACCTACATGGAAATAACAAGGATTTATTTATCATAGCTCTACAGCTTAAATGTAGAGATCTACTGCGAAGAGATCTTCCACGAATGCTTCCTTAATGTCAGAATTAGATATGACTTAACTCCTGATATAATTAATTCCATTGGCAGTGTAGTTCCTAGCTTGCCAGTTCACTCTGCCCTAACTGATCCAAGCCAATTCTGTCACATAATTCACACACAATGCTGATTAGTCACCTTTACCTTTTTTATCTTTAGCTCCTGAAATTACTCACCTGTGTTCTTAGCATGATTGATTGCTCTTTCCTCCTCTGTGACCTTCAAAGGAGTCACTTTTGTCCCACGCTAGTAGCTCCACTTCCTTCATTTGCCTAGATTATGTTCTCTTCTGTATAGATATTATAGTACTCTCTCACTAATTTCAGACTTTCTGGTCTTTTTATTGCTTCCCATTTTGCTTTAAATACAACCCTTTCCTTAAATACACTGCCAGTGTTTGTCCCTATATACTGGTATTTTACCTGTTGTTTGTCTACTGTTTGTCTCAATGTGTCCCAATGTTCACACACACCTTGACTCTTTAAGATTTCTGAAGACCCTGCCTGTTTCTGACAGACTAGACCCCTGCATGCTCTTTGAGCCTAACTTAACAACAACCTCATCAGATCTTTCCAGTGCAGGGGCCTCAGTTATGTGACTTGCTTTTTACTTGAGGGGATTGTCAGGGTTCTTATCTTCTCATTTAATATATTGGGTTTTGTTGGGGTTTTTTTGTTTGGTTGGTTTGTTTTGTTTGGTTGGTTTGTTTTGTTTTGTTTTTCTCTTAAGGCTTATTCAATTATGAAGAGAGGCATTTCTTTTCCTTTCCCTCACCTCCCCTTTCTGTGCCTTTTTTGCTTAGGGTAAAGTGAATTCTGATGATTAGCTCTTTTTCCATTAAAAGTAAGCTCAGTTCTGTCAAAAGCAGGCCCGAACCCTCTGAAACACCTTCATGTGAGCAGCCAGTTGGTCCCTAGGTGATACAGCAGCTCAGGTTTCCTGGGCACTGAGAAGGAGACTGGCTGGCAGCTGTTCTGTCCACTGATCTAGGAAAGCCTTGTGAGCATTTAGCTGGTGTCATCTTAGGAAACCAAATGGACAGATGCAGCTGAACATGAGCTCCGTTCCTCAAGGTTATATTCAGCTATTAGAAGATTATTTGTGTGTCCTGTGTATTGAACATACAGCAGGAGGGCCCTGTAGATAATGTACCCGGAGGAAGTGAGCTGAAAGCCTACCTACAGTGAATGCAGTTTTACATAAGCAGTAAACATCCTGTGCTACAGTGCAGAGTGACACTAGTGCCTTTCCTAGTCTGAAGGAGTCCTATGATGGGAAAGAGGAAAAGAAGTCTTTACCACCAGATATTGCTGAGGTTGCATTGCTATGATACTTTGGCATTATGAAGTACAACGTTCAGGAATAATGCAACATCTTGGATCTAAAGTATCTCCATTGAAGTACTGCTGGTTGTTAGAGACGTGCTCACATAAAAGTGCTTGGTATTTAACAATGTGGTTTTGCCTAGTATGCAAAAATGAGTGACTCGTTACTTCCATCGTCTAAGACCTTATTTCTAGAGGCAAAGAGAGAAAATATGAGGTTGTGCCCCTTTTCTTGCTGTCTCTGCTGGAGAATTTTGATCTCCTTCCCTGCTTGCTGCGAGAGAGGGGAAGGAGGGTCATGTGCTGCATATGAAGCAATGACCTCTGCAAAGTCACGGTCTGTGGAGCCATTTCAAAAGATAAGCTCCCTTGTTAGTCTGTCCTCTGTAAGCATCTGTAGCTGCAACACCACAATTTTTCTGAGCAGATCAATGCCTACCAGCAGTCTCATTAACTGGGAAACCTTTTAAAATTGATCACCACCTCAAGCTGTATCCGCCTCCAGGTGGTACAGCCCTATGAAGTGGTTTGATAAGGAAATGCACTTAAGGTTCTCACGTCATTAACATACTCTGACAATAAAGTATGATGCTGCCCAGAAGTTCGTTGTTCTTATTAAATTCCTGTCACTTAAAAAGAAGAATTTCTCACTGAAATCTCCTTTCAAAGGGTGTAAGAAAAAGTAAGTGAATGCCAAAAGGAAACAATGTCTGCAGCCTTGTCCACTGTCTGCAGAATACAGTTATTTCCTCCCTCTTGTACAACTGGCCCTTGGAAGTCAGCTGTATCTGTTATCACTGTTGCTTGAGTACGTGTTTGCATGTTTTGAGAATGAGGTCTAGACATAAATGCAGGGTGCTGTAGACAAGTCTGCAAGCTTCTTTCTTTTGGGATGAGATGCTCCCCTAACACAGGTGAACTCAAGATCTATTAGATAACTAAAGTGGACAAAACTCACAAGGTATCTCCTAGAGTAGCTGTGGGGAGCTGCTGCATGGGAGGACAGCTATGGTTTTTACTAACATAAGAGAAACACTTGAGGGATTTATTTGTGTTTCTGTGGTTCTGCCTCTGCGTATGCCAGATGGAGTACATACACACTTTAAGGAGTATGTATACATACTTTAAGGAGCATGTATGCACACTTTAAGGAGTAGGTATGCAATTTTCTGCTGAAAACTACTTACACCACTTACCTTAATGGAGTCCTTCTTTCTGAGTAACAGTGCTTTGGATGCATTTTACAAGGTAGTGTGTGGTAGACCGTGTTTCTGTCAGAGTGCATTGAAAGATAATGCATGCTTGCTACGTCCATACTTTACAATTGCTAATCCTTGTAAGGAAAGGACTGAGTGTCTATCTCTCCAAATGAGAATGAATAAGAGTTTAGATGCTCCCCAGCCTGATCTAGTGTGAGGTGTCCCTGCCCATGGCAGGAGGATTGGAACTAGATGATCCTTCTGGTCCCTTCCAACCCTGACTTATTTTATGATTCTATGATTCTATGTCTGGCTCTGGACTTTTCCAGACATTTCTCTTTTTATAGGACACAGAAAATGTCTTTTACACAGTAATGAGGGATGGCCAGTTCATGACTTGCTGTTGTCTGTGGCTTGCTCTGCAGGTTATATGAATCTTTGCCTGAACTGTAGCTTATCTCACCATAAGGTTTTAGCCCAGCTCCCTAGTAAGGTGCTTATATTTAATCTTAATTCAACTTCCCAGAACCTGTAGTGTTGCATGTGGTCCACTGTGTTTCTAATAGGTATCTGCCTATTTATGGAATGGGAAAAGCAGTCTAGCACATAGAGTTTATTTTTAAGAGTATGTGATGGCTGTTGCATCACTCCATCTTTCCCTTTGTTACATATTCATGCCTCTGTTTTTGTGAAGGTTGTACTCTAAAAATTCCTGGCACTGCTGCACTTGGGGACATGTGTGCACTCAATATATTCCGCTCAGAATTTGGAGCTCAGAATTTGCCAGAGTGCCTGTAAGCACATATTCCAAACACAATGCAGGAAGTTCACCAAACCAAGCTCATATACACTCTCCTGCCAAACCAGTTTTCTCAAAAGTCATAAAACGCAAGGAAATAAAACCTGAATCAAACCAGAATTTTTATTTATTTATCTGTTTTTTACAGGATAAATACTAGTGTCCTTGCCAGTTTCCAGTCCCCTGTGATGTGTGGTTCAAACAGCAAGCTGGTAACAAATTTTCCCCACAGAAGTGCAAATGTAAACCTGACCAGACTTTTAATACACATTGCTAGAGAGAACGAAAGAGGGCTTGCACAAAAAGGCTTTGCAGCCTTGAGAATCTTTTGTTTGCTTTTCACCACAATGGTCTTCGTTTTCTTCATTTGCTCCTGATTATTTTAAGCATTGTCAATTATTTAACTAACAGGCAGAAAACTAGGCTTTTATAGACATCCAAAGGGACTCTCTTGAGTGTAATAATGAAGGCAGTTTATTGAACGCCTGTGAGGTTGCTTTCTAATTGTGCGCATTAATCTGCCCATGCAAGCTGGCTGAAAATATAGAAGCAGATTGCACATGCAGATGGAGCACACAGAATGGAAGATCTATGCAACAGACTTATACAAAACTGCATTTTCCTTAAAACTGGATTTGTGCTTATTACTTTAGATAATAAATGAAACTTGATGTCTAAAATAACTTCCAAGAATATTGAAAGAGTTGATGGGAGGAGAAAAATAGCCTAGCTTCATTATTTCATCCAGTCAGGAAAACAAAACAAAAAAAAAAAAAAAAGCAAGTGGGTTGACAGGAAAGATTAGTTTTGGGTGTGGGTGGGAAGAGATGAAAATAATTCTGCTGAGAGTTACCTTTTTTTTTTTTTTTTAACCTATTTTTATACTTTCTTGAAGCCTTATACCTAAAATGAACTAATGCCCCATTTTTTGTTCTTATCCCCCCAACAACAGGAGCACATGCTTAAAAACTTATAGACAAGAAAGCCTATGAGTCAAAGAGCACAGTTTTAATCACTATCATTAGATTTGTCCAAGCCCTTAGTATGCTTGTGCATTACTCTCAGTGAAGTCTGAGTACAGCATTAAGCTTGGTATGTGTCAACTGTGATAGAGCTACTATCATAGAAACATGGTGGGATGATTCACAGGGCTGGAATACTGCAATGCATGGCTATAAACTCTTCAGAAGGAATAGGCAAGGAAGGAGAGACAGTGGGCTGGCCCTGTTTGTTAAGGAGTGTTATGACTGTCTTGAGCTTAATGATGGTGATGATAAGATTGGGTGTTTATGAGTAAGAATCAGAAAGAAGGTGAACAAGGCAGATATAATGATGGGAGTCTGTTACGGACCACCCAGTCAGGATGAAGAGGGAGAAAATACATTCTGTAAGCAGATGGAAGAGGTCTCACAATCATTACTACTTGTTCTCATGGGGCACTTCAACTTACCAAATGTCTGCTGAAAATACAGTACAGCAGAGAGGAAATAGTCCAGGAGGTTTCTGGAGTGTGTGGAAGATAACTTCCTGAGACAGCTGATGAGGGAACCAAATAGAGAAGGCTCCTCCTTGTTAGACCTGTTATTTGCTAAGAGAGAACACCTTGTGGGTGGTGTGAAGGTTAGAGGCCGTCTTGGGCATAGTGATCATGAAATAGTAAAGTTTTTAATTCTTGGGGAAGTAAGAGGAGGGGTCAGTAGAACTGCCACCTTGGATTTCTAACAGGCAGTCTTTGACCTGTTTAGGAGACTGGTTGACAAAGTTGCTTGGAAGCAGTTCTGAAGGACAAAGGATTCCAAGAAGGCTGGAAATTCTTCAAAGGAAAAACATTTACGATGCAGGAGCAAGCTGTCCCAGTGCACAGTAAGGCAAGCCAGCAGGGAAGAAAGCTGAACTGGATAAACTGAGTTTTGTCTGGAACTCAGGAAGAAAAAGAAATTCTATAGCCCATGGAAGGAGCAGGTTGCTCAGGGAGACTACAAAGATGTTGTGAGGATGTGCCGGGGGAAAGTTAGAAGGGCCAAAGCCCAGCTAGAGATTTATCTGGCTACTGCCATAAAAGACAATTAAAAATGTTTCTATAAACATATTAACAACAGAAGGAGGACTGAGCTGAATCTCTCTACTTTATTGGGTGTGAAGGGAAACATAGTGACCAAGGATGAGGAAAAGGCTGAGGTACTGAATGCCTTCTGTCTTCAGTCTAGCAGTAAGATCAGTTGTCCTTGACCCGTGAGCTTGGACAACAGGGAGAAGGAGCAAAATAAAGACCCCTAATCCAATTGTAATTGGTCAGTGATCTGCTGCAGCACTTAGGTGCATGAGTAAGAACACACCCACCCTGTACCTTACTAAAATGAAGAGCAGCTTTACTTTTGGATAAGCTTTGGTAGTGTTAAGCAACTGATCTTAATTCCTGCAGAAGCTTATGCTTAGCCAATTAAATTCATTGCAGTGGGGAGAAGTGTAGATATGCTGACTGATGCTGCAAAAGTATGCTGCCTGACTGAAGCTTCATTTGGGGTTTTGCCTTTGAGAGGAGGAATCTTGCTATTGTTTACAAATACACTGTGAAATTTCTGAGCACATGTGTGAAGCTAACTCATATACATTATGTATGGTTCTTAGTTTTCCGGGTTAATTGGAAGAAAATGGTGAAATACTGCTTTACTGCTTTGGCATCACTTACTGACAATGAATTTGGAAGCTGACATGTTCGTGTCATTCAGCACTAGATGCTACTTCTGTTGTCTTAGTGATGACTCACATTGTCTCCTGTCTGAAATGGTCATAATCACAGAATCATAGAATTGTTAGGGTTGGAAGGGACCTCAAGGATCATCTAGTTCCACCCCCCTGCCATGGGCAGGGACACCTCACACTAGATTAGGTTGCTCAGAGCCACATTCAGCCTGGCCTTAAAAACCTCCAGGAACGAGGCTTCCACTACCTGCCTGGGCAATGTGTTCCAACGTCTCACCACCCTCATGGTGAAGAACTTATTCCTAATGATTTACCTGGCTTGGGATTCTTTATTATTATTATTATTATTATTATTATTATTATTATTATTATTATTATTACTGGTTTTGAGTGGTTCTTAAAAATACTTGCAATCTTTCATTAGAGCAGAATTGTAATGCTGGAGATCCTGCAGCTTTAGAAAACAGGAACTTCAGAAGCTGTCTTGTTTTCAGTAGTAATAAGAGTGGCCATTATCTTTAAAAAATTGTGAAGAGAAATAGATCTATGATATATGCAAAAGTATTGTGCTGTTTTTTTTCTTTTTTTTTCAAAAGCACTGGCATAAAAGCAGGTATATTTTTCTGTATCCTGGCATTTCAATATCCATAAATTAAAGCTAAAGAATTAAATGCCACTGGTTTCTTTGGGAAGGAGTAATGAAGGTCTCAAGAAGCCTTTTTAATTGATGTGTTTTTAATGTTAGTCTGTAAAACAGACTGAAAGCCAAGAACTTCATGTGCTGGCCGAAAAATTATTTTCTTGACGTTTTTGTTCCGAGAGGAATAGTCTCAAATGAAAAGCTTTGCAAGTGGTGCTGTGTGACTCTGGCTGGAGGAAGATGCTGAGCCTGAGTCTGCATCCTTGTTCATTTCTCTAAGGATGAACCCTTTACAGAACAGGCTCTTCTGTTTGCCTTTTAGGTATAACAGCAGTTAAGACCAAGTGACCCACAAAACTAAAGACCTTATTCTGCACAGGATTTCAGACCTCAGGTCTAAATATCAGTTGTGGGTCTTCAGATCTTCCACAGCTGTATGCTGAAGTCAACTGTGGAGCTTTCTGCTTCTCAGCTGCCACGGCTGGTGAGCCTGTTAGAGCATGGAAACTGCTTAAATAGGCCAGAAGAACCTAGGCTCACTCGGGCTTTTATAGCCACTCCATGATCTCACCCTAGTGGGAATCTGGGCATCTAGTTGGAACTAGATGATCCTTGTGGTCCCTTCCAACCCTATGCGTATTTTCCTGAACTTTTAAACATACCAGTATGGAAGTAACCTATTTTAATTAGAAGAGCAAAAGGTTGTTCCCAGCAGTGTAATGGGAAACAGGACTGTTGAGAAAGACAAAATACCCTCCTAAGATTGCTCCAGCTTAACCAGACCTTCTGAACAGCTCTCTTCCTTTCAGGCTGATGCTTAGGGGTACTTAATGTTGAGGTTAGCAGCCTGTTAGGAGGATGCTATCTTCTTGGTTTGACTAAATTTTAAATATCCTTTTGCATAGCTATTTTTGGAGGGTATCAGGATGCTTCTGTATTCAAATGAATTTCTTCATCTCATGCTCCTCTTTGCTTAACATTAGAGGAAGACATTTTATTAGCTTCTCTGATTAGTCCTTGACGTTTTAGCAAGTGAGATGTTGCTCCAGCTCTCCAAATGTGGAATACCTATGGACACTTTGATATGCTGATTTCCTTCTGGAGTTAATGCTTTCCTCTCTGGAACATTAATTGAACTGTCATCTCTCCTACTTCCCTCTTTCCCTGCAGCATGGCTTATGCTATGATTTGAGTTGTGACTATAGGTTTAATATTATGAAAAATACCATTCAGACAATATTTTGACAGTCTGGCAACTCCAAGTGCATTAGTGGGTTTCCACAGAGATGATGAGCAATGAATGAACATGTATGACGGACTTGATTGTGTTGGTCTTTAGTTAGGTTTGGAAACCTGAGTCCCTTTCTCATGATAGGAACACTTTATTCATGTATTACTGAATTTGGTGTGATAAGGGGTTTTCTATATTCAAAGGCAGTGCACAGTCTTGCTGAGAAACTCCATTTACTTCCACTCTTGTAATTGTCTTTTCTAAAACCAAAACTGAGCTAGCTTTTTATCTATCGTTGTGCTGATCTGGGAAATGCAGTGTCTTAACCCTCCACACCATTTTAATCAAACAATGAGAATTTCCACATACCTCACGTCATTTTGTCAGTCATAAGGAAGTAGGACATCCAGGTATATCCTCAAGTTGCCAGATATTTCTTTGCAGAGCTTCAGCCTTCTCAAGTAGATTACAGACTTTCTGTAGGATTTCTTAGTCTTTCTGGTGTAGAAATAAATTTTTATTTCAGCTATCTCAGCACAGGTAGAGAAACACAAAATCTGCAGTTTAAAACTTCGAGTTCCCAAAATTATTCTGTGTGGTCTCATCACTTGACAATTCATCTTTCATGGAAACAATTTGTATATTTAACATTTGGGTAAGAAGACTATTAATTTATTTAACCACAATATACAAATGCTTTGTAGATCAGGGAATCTTGTTTTACAAGGTTCTTTCTGTATTTTGTGTTGGCTGAGGTCCATGTTAACTGTTCAGGTAATAGAACAAACTGGGATGCTGAGACTCTGAAAGCATGGCTTGCTACAGCTTGAGCAAGTATTCTGCACCTTGTGTAGAGCAGCAGAGAAGAACTTGTGGGTTCTTGTTCTTTTCCCCCTCTGATCCTCAATATATCCACTGACTAGCAGGACATTTTCAAAAAACAAATCTACTCACCATTTCAGATCATGGAGTGAAGGATGAAAATACACTTTGTAGTCTGTTTCAGCAGTTAGTCATCATCACTCTTCAGCAGCCAAGGCTTTTTCTCCGAGGTTAAGTAGCTGTCTTTGGTAGTAGCATCTTCTCCCCTACAGAGCTAGCTGGTTGTCTTGCTAGCAGAGTAAATCTTTGTATTGAATGCCTCTTGAAGCACTTTTCTGCTCTCACTTAAATATTTTCATGCTTTCAAAAGCTGTATAAGAAATAAAATTGTCACTTTCCTCTAACTCTGTTCCTGAGCAGAGACTTGAATAGGTATGCCCGGGACATATGCCTGATCAAGAAAGGTTAGGAAACTCTTTCTTGATCACAACACTGAAACTCCTGTTCTTTACATGTACTTGTGTTGTTCCTTGTGACTTTTTTTAGCTGTATTTCGTTGAAACTGAAAGCAAAGTGATGCTACTTTGAAAATCTGGTTTATAAGGGATGTGATTGGAAAAATAAAATTGCCTTTGACAAAATAAGAAATGACAATGTTGTGCAATTCTGTTTCAACTAAAACCAAACATTCTTTTTTTTTTTTTTCAGTGCTACAAAATGCTTCGAAGTCTTTCTGCTTAAGTAATCCATTGTAAGGCTGCATTGTATTCATCATGAAGGAAAATTCCCTAAATAATCTTTTAAATTGCTTACCTGAGATTTTTAGATCCAGTAGAAGAATTGGCAACAATTCAGTGAAGCACTTGCATCCTGATGAAGTCCAATGGTATGCAAGTCTGCTTCTTAGAAGCTTTAAAATAAGGAAAGCATATCCACTGTAAACCCCAAATATGCAAATGACAATAATTGCTTGCTTAAAAATTCCTCCCAGCAAATAACCACAATATAGGTTCTGTATCCTCTGTCTCATTTCATTCTGTCTTTCTCCACAACCTTTTGTTCCACCTGTGATGTTTTTCAGCAGTCATATGATAAAATGTCTAGGCTACATTCCAAGGGTGGAATAAAAAGCTGTATTTATGTTTATGGAAGCACTAACAATTCTATTTGGATTGGATTTCTTCGTAGCAAAACCAGTGAATTATTGAACAGATTGGACTTGGGTTTGCCAAAGAGAGATTCCTGTCAGATTGCTAATCATGGCCAAGAGTCTACAGCATGGGTAAGCAAAACTGTGGCATGTGCTATGTTTTCTGTCATCTTTCCAGGTGCTGTCAATAGCAAAATATTAGAATACTATAACTAAGCTTAATTGTCTAGACATAACTGAGTGAGTACCAAGGAGTCTTTCTGAATGAGATTGCCTGGTCTGTTACAGACTGGCAGACTATCCTACATAGTAAGGGACTGCCTTTATGACTCTCAGATCTCTCTCTGATAAATGAGATGCAGATTTATATTCCAAGGTCAGATCAGAATCTTAAATGTGCTCTATACCCATCTGTTGGTGGCAAGCTTTTATGAAATCTCAACCAGTTCATGTCAGTGGATGCTTTACTGCATTGAAAATCTGGTCAGAAGATAAGCTTATTTCTCACTGCATCCTAAAAATGATTTCATAGGCTGCTTGGGGACTTTGTCTCAGTTTGAATGAGTCTCATAAGTATCAATGTAATTAGGAAATAGATAAGGTATTGCTCAAGTTTCATTATTCTAATTGCCTCAAAAAGGCTTTTTCACATATGATTAGTCTCTCCCTGCCTAAACCAAACCTTCCTACTGATGCAAAAATTTGCTGTGGAGAGTGTTAACTCTGAGATAGAAGGTTTTCTCCTTTAGGGAGGTTTGTAATTGAAGGAAGGCAGAGAGCAGGCAGCCAAGTGGACAGAAATTGTCATTACAAGCAATAGGCCTTAGCAGAAATGTGGAATTATCCAGTATGGGCAGTCCTTGCTGTATACAACCTTGAACAACAGCAGCTGAGTAAAAGGAGGGAAAGTTTTACCTCCATATTTCCTTGGAAGCCTTGGAAATGTGCAAATCCTCTTGTTATAGAAATTGCATCGGGTTTGTTTTGTCTCTAGTTTTTCTTGAATGAGAAGGGAAGATGATATTGAAAATAAGCTTCTTACCCCTTTGATTCCTCAGAACATTTTGTGTGTCTGGAAACTCTGAAGAAGTCTTATCACATGTGGGCATATATATATATATTTTTTTTTTTTTAATATATATATTTCTATATGGCTTGAAGGAGCCACCTTCTCCTCAGCATTGCTGGGCAGAAGGTCAGTTGCAGGGGAGTGGTTTTTGGACTGTCTTTTCTAGTCCTGGGTGGACAAGCAAAATTAAGGGCTATGGGAAGGGAGGAAAGTTTCACAGGATTCATAGATTCACAAGATGTTTTGGGTTGGAAGGGACCTTAAAGATCATCTAGTTCCACTCCTCTGCCATGGGCAGGGACACCTTTCACTTAGACCAGGTTGCACAAGGCCCAATCCAAACTGGCCTTGAACACCTCCAGGGAGGGGGCACCTACAGCGTCCCTGGGCAACCTACTCCAGTGTCTCACCACCCTCACTACAAAGAATTTCTTCCTAATCTCCAGTCTAAATCTCCCTCTTCCAATTCATCCCTGTAAAAAGTCTTTGTAAAATGATAAGCCCTTGTGAAAAGATGTCTTGAAACCACTTCTACCTCCCTCATGAAGCATCTGACACTACAAGCTGTAGGGAACTCATTCTTGGGAAGGGAACACTCAGTTCTGCAGCCATTCCTATGGTGTGAACATAGAACTGTGAAGACAAGTGAGATCATGACCCTAGGACAGACTTGAATTTCAGCATATTGATGTGGTGTTGTCATATCTATGCAAAAGTGGGTGGATGTATGAGCACTGAATTAGGTGTGCAGGTCCTGCTTTCAGTTTTGCTTTCTACTTCACCTACCTGTGTGCACCATGTGTGCTGGAAGAAAGCAAATGTCACTCCAGTCTTCAAAAAGGCAAGAAGGAGGTGGATTGAAAACTGTTGCCACAACAGAGTTCAGAGGGTCATCATCAGTGGCACAGAGTCAACTTGGCAAGTGGTATCCCCTAGGGTTTTGTTCAATATCTTTCTCAACGACCTGGATGAGGGCATTGAGAGTACCCTCAGCAAGTTCACTGATGATACAAAACTGGGGGGGTTGGCTGACACCTGTCAGGCTGTGCAGCCATCCAACATGACCTGGACAGGCTGGAGAGCTGGGTGCAGGCAAATCTCATGAAGTTTAATAAGGACAAGTGCAGGGTCCTGCATCTGGGGAAAAATAGCAACAGGCACCAGCACAGTGTAGGGGCTGTCCTGCTGGAAAGCAGCTCCACAGAGAAAGACCTTGGAGTGCTGGTGGACAGCAAGTTCTCCATGGAACAACAATGTGCTCCTGTGGCCAAGAGAGCCAATGGGATCCTGGGATGTATCAAGAAAGGTGTGTCCAGCAGGTCGAGGGAAGTTCTTCTACCTCTCTACTCTGCCCTGGTAAGACCACACCTGGAATACTGTGTCCAGTTTTGGGCTCCCCAGTTCAAGAGAGACAGAGACCTGCTGGAGAGAATCCAACAGAGAGCCACGAGGATGATTAGGGGACTTGATCATCTCCCCTATGAAGAGAGACTGAGATTCCTGGGGCTGTTTAGTCTGGAGAAGAGAAGACTGAGAGGGGATCTGATCAATACCTATAAATATCTGAGGGGTGGGTGTCAAGTGGAGGGGGCCAGGCTCTTTTCAGTGGTTCACAGTGATAAAGACAAGGAACAATGGGTTCAGACTAGAACATAGAAGATTTCACCTCAACATGAGGAGAAACTTCTTTACAGTGAGGCTGATGGAGAGCTGGAACAGGATGTCCAGGGGGGTTGTGGAGTCTCCTTCTCTAGAGACTTTCCAAACCCACCTGGATGCGTTCCTGTGTGGACTATTCTAAGTGATCCTGCTCTGGCTGGGGGGTTGGACCTGATGATCTCTGGAGATCCCTTCCAACCTCTAATATACTGTGATACTGTGATACCCAGAACTCTTATTCCAGTTTTTCAGGGGTTTCTTAATAAGTTTTGCAAAATTACAGAGTTCATCTCTGGCTTCACTGGTATACAAGCAAATCAGATACATAGTTTATCTGTACTCTTCCTTTATACTGTTTGATATTCTAGATGTCTTTTGCATGACAGCATTTCTATAGCTTTGTGAATCAATTAATCACTTGCTTATAATGCAGCAACGCAGTCAGCAAAATGTCTTCTGAACCAGGTTGGAGGAGATACAGTCTATAGGCCTATGGTCTGCAGGCACAGCCTCTGTGCTGTGTGTGAGGAATGCCAAGCACATAACCAATAAGTTGTTATCTAAATAAGCTTGGCATAGTACCAAAATGCTAAACCTGAGGGAAAACTTGTACTCTAATTTTGATGTTATCTTGAACCTATCCTTTGTCAGGAGTAATTAAAAGATTGAAGAACAATGCATTTGAACTAGTGAAGTGTGATAAGCTGAGGAAGCACCTGACATGCATGATAATACATGTGACTTTTTAAATTTAAATTTCATGTTCCAAAAAATATTTGGGATAATGTAATTTTGATCAATTTCTTTTCCTCACATAATTTCTTTGATAGTGATGTTAATTTAGCACACCTAGTTCAAACATCAGTGTCAAACATTACTTGATGTGCATGAAGACATTTAACTTCTTTGGAGTGACTGTCATTGGTGACTTTTTGCCCGCTTATTTAATCAAGCTCATAATTAACTTTAATCCTGTCTTTCAAAGTGTTGCCAATCCTGTGTAGATTTTTATTGTCTTCCAACTTGATTAACATACACTCCACACAATTCTCCAAGCCATTACGGAGAGTAATGAATAGTATTGGACCCAGAATGAGTCTCCCTGGACACATGTAACAACTCCTCCCAGCTCAAAATTGAGCTATTAATAATTGCTTTCTCTCTATTCAGCCTTTTGAGCAAATTATGTGCCTGTTGTTTTAATGGTGTCATTCTGCACACATATATCAAGTTTCAAGAACATTGTGTAGACCTACAACAAATTCCTCACTAAAGTCAAACCTACATGCTTCTTGTATTAAATTATGCTGGCTCATTTTCTGGTGTGCTACACTATGTCCCTGCTCAAAGACTTTACAGTATAAGTTCCTGTATATAAGATCAAGGGATCCTCTAAGATTCTGATGGTAGACTGGCTCTTTACTAACAGCTGCAACTTATGAAAGACCAGGGTTCGTTATTGCAATGAAAACTTATGACATGGTTGGATGCATTATTCATTGTGTTCAGTCCAAGTTTTCAGTTCTCTTGGCTGCTACACAAATAATACAGCAGATTTGATCTCTTAGCTTCTGTTTCACTACCTCTACAAATCGTAAACTGGTTTGCACTGGAAGGGACCTTAAAGAACATCTAGTTCCAGCCCCCCTGCCATGAGCAGGTAAACCTTCCACTGAACACTGTGGCTCAAAGCCCCCATCCAACTTGACCTTAAATACTTCCAGGGATGGGACATCCACAGTTTCTCTGGGCAATCTGTTCCAGTGCCTCAGCACCCTCACAGTGAAGGACTTCTTCCTAACATCTGATCAAAATCTACCTTCTTTCAGATAAAGCCACTATATGCCTGTATCACTATATGCCTGTAATAAAGTTCCTCTCCAGCTTTCTTGTTGGCCTCCTTCAGGTACTGCCTTCCCACAAATTACCCTGGGCTCACCTCCGTTACCAGGCCTCTATTCTGCTTTGTTGTCTTGGTAATATTTTCAGTAATTTTATTTCCTCCCAGAATGCCCCATCTCACTATCTTATATGCTGATTGTGTTTCTGACTGCCAAAGGTATCTTCATGCTTATCACAAGGATACAGAACAGCATGTGTTGTAGCTGCCTGGTTGTTGTGTGGGTGGACATTCAGCCAAACCAAATGACTGAGAGGCTCTAGACCCTTTCTTGTTTAAATTTTAGTTTTGAGCATAATCTGTTTTTTAAGTAACTGGAATTACTCAACCATTTCTGTTTTGTTAATTACCTATATAACAATTTGGGAATAAGGTTTGGGATATTGCCCCCCTACACACAGCCCAATATGTTTATATTCTCTGCTGAACAATAGATGAGAAGCCATACTTACAAGCAAGCTCTTCGAGAGGAAGAAAACAGAAGATTAGAGGAAATGAAGCAAGAACAACGGAGGAAGGTAATTAGACATTAACAGTTTGCATATTGTATCATTTTTGCATGCTGTGAAACCAATTAAATACATTGATTACTTGTAGCCTATGCACAGAGCTTCTCTTCAGCAAAAGTGATTCAGTCAGTGTTTTCAAATATTGTGAGAGAGATGAGCCAAGCTGCAAAATTTGGACAATTATCTTCTGTGTTCAAGGCTATTTGTGTCTGGATGCCCAGCTCCTGGTTGCCCCTCCATTTGAACAACTGTGCAGAGAATTTTTGACCACGGCACCCAATTTCTTCTCTCTTGCGCAGAAGTAATCTTGCTGAGATATTCATGGTGATCTCAGACTCCAAATAGCCTCTTTCTAAAGAACCAAGGCTCATGTGCCCTGCCTTCCCAAATAGGGATGTGGAAGCACTCAAGGATTCGCTACACCCTCAATAACTTTGCAGATGACACCAAGTTGGGAGGGAGCATTGACCTGTGTGAGAGGAGGAAGGCTCTATAGTGGTATCTGATTAGGCTGGATTAATGGTCCAAGGCCAACTGAATGAGGTTCAACACGGCACTTGTGTTGTCACAACCCCATGCAATGCTGCAGGCTTGGGGAAAAGTGACTGGAAAGCTGACCAGCAGAGAAAGACCTGGAGGTGCTCTTCAGAAGCCAGCAGAATGTGAGCCAGCAGTGTGCCCAGGTGGCCAAGAAGGCTACCTCCTCAGCAGCAGAATTGTAGCCATAACATATTCCATGCAGTGAGTTGCTACTAGAGCTGGACAAAAAACTCATCCCTTCTCATGGATGTATTTCTTTAAATGCTGGGGATAAATGTCCTCATTTCAAAGTATTCTAGTAACCAGGACGCTGAAGACAAAAGGAGAGGGAAAAGGGAAGCTTTCAATTCCTTTCCCATCAGGTGTGTGCTTATTGCCAGGAACTCTCCAGAGCAAGAATTTTTGAAAAGCAGCCCTGATGGGTGTAAGGCTGGTAGCTGTGGTATTCTTTAGACGATTCTTCCACAGAGAAAGTAACTACAGATGCAAATTACCATGCCCCTACTTTTTACCATGCCCCTACTTTTTACCATGCCCCTTCTTTGTGCGTCTCGTTTAAGAGACTCATGTAGAGCTTTAGATTCTTCACCAGTTTCCACACCTTGCTAAGAAGGCTGCTCTTGCTAAGTGCATGGTCCCAAGCGCTCCTTGCCTGCACAGTTGCTGCTACCTATGGCACAGGGTAATGCAGTACTGGCAAACCTACTGTAAATAATACGTATTTGAAAGCCTCCAGTAATTGTCCCTCAGATATATGTTGGCTTGTTGCTACTTCAAACTAATATTTATTAAAGTCATTGTGAATTCTGTCTTGTATGTACCTCCCAGCACAGTGTAGCTGTAAAATGTGTAGGTATTGTCAGTTCCTCTTTTCAGAACAGGTTTTAGTATGCCTTGCTTGATTTAGAAATTTTCAGAACACTTTGAACACCACATCATATACACACAATATATTTCAGAACGTTACTCCAAGAGAGGACTCAGCATACTGGAAAGTCAGATAGTGAGTTTTAATTTTCAGGTTGAATAGTTATTTAAAACAGTGAAAATTAAGGTTGGCTTTTTTATTTCTTAATCCTATTTCTTCTTTTAGGGTTAGACAAATATTGATACATAGCATATTCGCACTTATTGATTTTCTTCATACATTTATTGCATAGTTTTTATTTAAAGTTTCACTTAAATTGATTTTAACAAAAAATGCTTTTGTGGTTCCGTTTAGTTATTGAAGCTTTTATCTAAAGGCATCATTTTATTTTAGTTCCTATTCCTACTGCTCCTCAGTTGCTATGGAAAATGTGAAAGATGAGTCTGTTCCTATCCCTTCCCCCTCATCTTGCCAGCCAAATTCTCTTTGCAGAAAAATCTGCATCTTCAATTTTTGGGTGTGTTGCAGGGAGCCAAGAGGCAGAGAAGCACACATACAGAGCAGAGTCATACAAGCTGTGTTTCCTTCTCAGTCCTGGCTAAAATTGCACAAGCAAACTCTCCTCTGAAAATAATTCCCTTTGACAATCTTATGTTATGCAAAGATGGTGGGCTCCTGCAATGCTGGGAGCTTGCACACACTTTCACTACACCAACAGGTATCATTTGCCCTTAGAGGAGTCCCAGGGAGCTGGAGATGACACACCACACCACACCATGTACTCCCATTTTCATCTTCTCCTTGCACTCCATGGAGGCAGGAGGCAAAGGGTATATCTGCTTTGTACCATACAAGAGCGACAACTGTGCCTGCTCCTGCTAGATGACTTAAGATGTCTTCCCTCCTGGACCCATAGGGAAATTCAAACCCATGATTTGGGGGCAAAGGGAAGCAGACTGGTGTCTGACATGCCCCCTTAAATGTAAGACTACAGATGTCAGTATCCTGTAAATTCCCACTTTTTAAGGCATAAACAAAACTCATCCAGTGCAATGCTGAGCAGAAAAATTAGTTCAGCTTTTAATATTGTGCTATCATGTAAATAAAATTCTGTCGAGAGAGGTTCTCAGAATGACAGGTGGCTCTAGCAGAAGTTAAAACCATGTGGAATTAACTGGATTTGCAACATAGGCATGTTAATGAAAAGTAATTTTGGGCGGTTTGTTTATGTTTGGCTTTTTTTTTCCCTTTTATCATTCTCAGGCTGAATTAATAAAATTTAAACAAAAGCAGGAAGAGGAAGCCAGGACAAGAGCACTTCAAAATGAACAGAGGAGGTATGATGCAAGAATGCACAAATGCAGAGTACACATTAATGGAATTCCTACCTGGAAAGGGTTTCAAAATTGCAAGCATTCATGCTTTAGATAAAAATTGCAATGGGGATCCCTGACCTTGCCTCGGGTTTAACTTTGCTTTCAAATGAGCCACTAATATGCATCATTACAACTGCTCGCTGTAATGCACTATGACCCAGAGTGCCTTGTTCACTTTATATCCTATCAGCACAGGGTAGAAACTATTGGTAGTTTCATGGGTAACTGCCAGTACAATAGTTTCAGAAGGGAAGCATTTTATCTATCTGTCTGCCTTCTATCTATCTACCTACCTATCTATCTACCTATCTTTCTCTCCCTTCCTCCCTCTCTCCCTCCCTCCCTCCTATTTAGGCTATTAAGTCTGAAGAAGAGAAGACTGAGAGGGGATCTGATCAATGTCTATAAATATCTGAGTGGGTGTCAAGTGGAGGGGGCCAGGCTCTTTTCAGTGGTTCACAGTGATAAGACAAGGAACAATGGGTTCAAACTAGAACATAGAAGATTTCACCTCAACATGAGGAGAAACTTCTTTACAGTGAGGGTGAGGGAGCACTGGAACAGGCTCCCCAGGGAGGTTGTGGAGTCTCCTTCTTTGGAGACTTTCCAAACCCATCTGGATGCATTCCTGTGTGGACTACCCTAAGTGATCCTGCTCTGGCAGGGGAGGTTGGACCTGATGATCTCTTGAGGTCCCCTCCAACCTCTAATATACTGTGATACCTACCTACCTGCCTATCTATCTATCTATCTATCTATCTATCTATCTATCTATCTATCTATCTATCTATCTAATCTCCCTCTCTTTTTATTTTTACTTTCTTTTAGAATGGGCTACCTGGCCCATGCCAGGTTTTGTGGTTGACTGTCACTGAGGTTAACAGGCAGAGCTAAACCCACCTGGGTTTCAATATTGATACAGGCAGAAGCTGCAGTGGAGCAAGGCCTTCTGCAGCAGCATTGCTTCACACCCCAGGCTATGCCCCACTGCTGCGCCCTCTTTGTCCTCAGCAGTTATATTCTTGCACTTCTGTCATGTAACTAACTTCCCATTATCTGGAAGCACAGCTTCAGTCTCACCTTTGTTTTCTGATGGTAAAAAGAAATAATGCTCAGGCTCAAAAATAAAACCACCAATTTTTTTGGGTTGTTTTTTTTTTTAGATCATTAGAGAAATATTAAAAAGAAAATTTCTTCTGTAGGCAACCACTCTGCATACTATTTTCATTTCTTTTTTTTTTTCTAGAAAAGATATTGAGATAATTACCCATAGAAGTTAATGAAGGATTTTCTATTCAGTCCATCTCATGTCCCTAGACAGAAATAATCCAGTATCTTTTACATCAAATATTTTACATCATTCTTACCAATAGCACTACAAAGCATTAAAGCAGCAGTCACATCTAAGCATGTGTGTCAGTCCTTAGGATTAATAGGAGGGGGGAAAGAAACAGTTTTCAGAAGGTTTGAAAACGTTTAAAACAAATCGAGGAAAAACGTATTTGGTTTTGTGCATGCTTTCCAGGTTGCTAAAGCAATACAAGAAAATGCTAGAGCTGATTGCAGGGCTGGATGGTAGGGGAAGTTGTCAGCCACACAAGCTGTCTGTATTAGTAACAAGCTTAAGTGGGGGCTTTTGATTGGCATTAGGAAATTAATATTTCTAGAAACACTCCTTCTGTACTGAAAGCTGAAAGGCTGCCTGAGGTGAATTGTCAAAGTAGCTAGCCACCCTGATAAGGTGTGTGGTGGTATGCAGGTCATCTTTCTACTGAGAATCTGGGTGCATTTCTCATAGCAGCTGAGGTATGCCTTTTATTCACAACAGACTAATCAGAGGATAAGGGTGCACCTAGTGAATTGAAAATGAAGCCCACCCTATCTTATGCCAACCCATGGGTATGCAGCACAGGCTTGAAAAACACAGGAAGATGGTTATTGAACTGGGAGTAGGGAAAGCCACTCAATGAAATGTTAAATTTCAAAAAATGGTGAACTCCTCAGTTACCTTCATTTTTTGTTGTTGTTGTATTTGAAGGGTAAATAATGCTTTTCTGGACCGACTCCAAAACAAAACACAACCTGATAACATTTGCCAACCTGGATGTGCTAGGAGTCTGGACTGCCTCGGCAATTGCACCTGGGTAAGTTTTTGGATACAGAACATGAAAGCCATGAGATTGTTTAAAAGCTGACTTTTTTCCTTAGATACTATTTTGTGCCTGTGCAGGTTTAGCCTGCCTGACAGAGCTTATAGTCCTGACTGGCTGTCTACAATAACTTTTAATAAACTGTTCAAATGGGAGGAAGGAGAAACAGCTGTTCTTGCAGCATAACTGAGTGCAAGGTACTTAACTGCAAAGAACCACATTCAAGGTACTTCCTTAACTTTATAACAAGGGTAAGGAAATCATAATGGATTTAAATGAAAGGTGTTTGGAAATGCTGTAAACATTTTAATGGGATACTGAAATTGGAGGGGAAAAATACCATGAAGAGTACAGCTGTTCATTTTTTTTGCCCATATAAAGTGGTGACAAACTGCATCCAAAATAGTATTTGTAAGGATTCTTTGAAGAAAAAATATCTTGACTGTAGCTTACTAAACAGCCATTAATTTTTTCAGCTGTCTTAATGAGGCATTAATGTTACTTTTATTTAGAATTGCATTATACACTCTTAATACTCTTTGGTGTAAAAAAAGCCCAAAATTTAAAAGATTACATAATATTCCCACGATGGAAATTTGCATTAGGTTGAAATGCTGTTTCTGAGAGGACCGTAGTGACTGAGCAGCAGAAAGATGAGACTAAGAGAATTTAGTGCATATGCCAGTGTAGAGAAAGATGTTTATTTGATAAACCAAAAAAAACCCTCCAAAAACCAAAACCAACCAAACAAAAAAACCCACACAAAAAACCCACAAACCTGGAATTGGATTAGTCAGACTGTCTGGTGAGGATGTATATGTTGACAAATGAATTCCAGGAAGACTTGGGTTCAAGCATCTCAAAAGTTGAAGAATGATTAAGAAGCAGATATTCTTGCTGCTGGAGTTTCCCATGTACCAGACATGGAAAAAGACTGTCTTAATCACAACAAGCTTTGGGCAAGCCCTGGAACATGGCAGGAGGCTCAGAAACTTTGGACTGAGGTCACCTTTGTGCATAGTAGTTCCCTTGGTCTTGCTGAGACCAAGCAGGCAGAACTTGCTAGCTCAATATTACATAAGGTCTATGGGCAGCTGCTTGGAGAACCAGTTTGTGAGAGGCACTACTGGTATCACATGCCAAGCAATATAGAAGTTGTTGGAAGCCAAACTACAGATGTCCAGGCTAGTAAAAGAGTGTGAGTAAGAGAGCACTCTGTATGGCAGGTCTGAACCATCTCCTGAAGGATGGCATGTCTGCAGACAGCAGAATTAGAGACTTCAATTAGGACAGAGCTGGTTGATGACCAGTAAGGGGCAATAGACAATGTCTGCTGGATGGGCTCTGGTCAACAAAGGCAGCAAGAACAGAAATCAGTATTTTTATTTCAGTTTAGAATCATAGAATCATAGAATCAGTCAGGATTAGAAGGTCCACAAGGATCATCTAGTTCCAACCCCCTGCCATGGGCAGGGACACCTCACACTACATCAGGCTGGCCAGAGCCTCATCCAGCCTGGCCTTAAACACCTCCAGGGATGGGGCCTCAACCACCTCCCTGGACAACCTATTCCAGGCTCTCACCACTCTCA